>NC_032017.1:0-283825 GCF_001865875.1 Lupinus angustifolius | reverse complement strand
AAACTCTCTATAATCATCTTCCAAAGGGGCTTCATCCTCATTTTCTTCAACATCGTCTATATCTTCCCCAATATCTTCTCCAAGGATTTTGAGGAGGATGATAGTGACTGATTATGTGAATGGAGAAAGGAGAATAATGATTGTGATTTTGTGAATGGAGAAAAGAGGAGAAACAAAGGAGAAAAGGTAGACAATGAACAGTACAGGTAATGGAGAAAACGATGAACAGTGCACGTAATGGAAAAGACGGTGAACGGTGTTCGTCAATGGAGAAGACGATGAATAGTGTTCATCAATGGAGAAGATGATGAACAGTGTTCGTTAATAGAGAAGACAATGGACAATGTTCGTCAATGGAGAAGATGATGGACAATGTTCGTCAATGGAGAAGACGATGAACAGTGACCGTGAAGGTAGAAGACGATGAACAGTAAATGGAGAATGGAAAAAAGTAACTAAATGGAGAGAAATGTAAAATATGAGTGGGGATCTACTTAATCCAATAAACTTACTCTTTATCCTAGCTATCAATTTTATGGACATCTAATGGTTTAGATCTACTCATTAATTCAAACCATTGGATTTCTCTAGAATTAATGGCTAGGATGAGGAGTAAGGGGATCTCTCCCCATAAAGTATAACACTACAACATCGAATTTTGTGTGTTGTCAATAATGTTCGCACTTGGCTAGCTTGTGATTGGGTTGTCGAAGTTAAGCTTGTGGTTAGAGATGCTAACACGGTGGCTGATTTTATGACAAAACTTGGATCGCATTGTACTACCGAGTTCAAGACTTGGAACATAGTTCCATCTAAATGTCAACGTTATCTTAATATGGATCTCAATCCTTTGTCTTAGTTTTTTTGTTATGTTTCCAATGTACCAAAAAAGTCATCACCATTTACACATGGCATCTTTTTAATCATCTCATTTAATTACTAATTGGAGGTATGAATAGACTAGTCCGAGCTCGATCAGATATTAATAAAAAATAACCTTTTTCTAAACATAAGGTATGAAGTTCACCTATATTTAGTCTATTATATGGCAAATCTTACGATATAATAATATCTATACTATATATAAAGCCAAAACATAGTATAATCACCACTATGATATAATTTATATATTCCTATTTTATCCTTTAATTTTTTAATTTAAAAACACCATACAAACCTATATAACCACCTCAAACACATTAATTATAAGTTGCATATTCTAATAAAGACAAAAAAATATAATTTAAAGTAAATACAATACAAAAAATACATTTTAATTCTACAAAATGAAATGTATAAAAATTAGTTACGTAATGCTTTAAAATAAAAATGTCCACAACAAACACTAGTTGATATAAAGTAAAAAAACAATATATGTTTTTTCAATCATTTAGTAAAAAAAATTGTCAAACATTTCTAATCCATTCTTACTATCTTATAATTTTATGCGAGTTTCAAAAATATAACTAACAAGCTTGCAACTATACATTATAAGTTCATAACTATAAGTTATAAATTCACAACTAGTTTTACAAAATACACTTTCTCTAGTATACTATTAAAATATAAGGGTTTTGTTTTTATTACAAAAAAGATTCATAAAAAATGAAACTCATCAAGATTTATTTAAAAAATAATTAGAAAAGTAAAAGACTAGAAAATAGGAATGGAAAATTAGAAAGTGTGGAAAATAGTAAATAAAGAATAGCATTAAGAACCAAACACCATTCATTCTCATTGAACAATTCTCTGATTTCAAATCTGAATCCAACGGTCCACATTGCATCTCGTTCTTCTTATATTGAACTTCATTTTCTCCATTTTCATTTGGTCCCTTCAAAGCTTTATCTCTTCCCTCTCTCTGTGCATTCTCTCTCTCGCTCTTTGCCTTCCATTACCCTCGGCATTTCCCTTCCCAGGGTTTGTTTTTGTTCCTTCATCTGTTATGTTTTTTCATTTGGATCTGTTTTGTGAAAATTTGAAGCTTTTGATTTTGAGTTTTTGTGAAAATTTGAATGGGTTCTTCAAATTTTGGTTTAATTGGGTTTTTGGTGGTTGGATTTGAAATGGGTCGTTGTTGGATTTTGATTTATTCAATTGTGTGTGAGAAATTTTGCATCTTTTTTTGTTTTTACCATTTTTTCAAATAAAAAGTTTGGAAATTTAGTTGGATTGGGTTGTTATTAGAATTTTGGTTTGTTTGATGTTTCATTAATCTGAGACCTTTTTAATTGATCGATCTGAGTATTATTTACAGAGTGGATATTGAAACCAAGTCAATTTTTATTGGTTGAATTGAGTAATGTATTCTACCAAAATAAGAATAAAATGATTATTGTTTTGGGAAATGATAAAGAAAAACTCAATGCTTTGTCTAAGAACATAATTCATGACAAATTATTATGATGTCGTTCGGTGTAGCCGACCCCGCAGCTGGATAAAGGCTTGATTGTTATTGTTACATTGTATCCACCATTGTCAATGGTTGTGTAGAATACTATTTTCAGCTGAATGAGGAAATAATTTGGATTGCTATTTGAGATTAAGATTGCACAATGATTTGTAATAGTTTTCATTTTGCAATGATGTAATTGGTAGTGGCAATATTTGGGATGAAAGTGAAATGTTGTGAATCTCCCTTTCAATAGAGAAAGATGAGATATAATAATGATTTGCTTGTGGATCCTTTTCCACCACATAGTAATCAACTATTATGGTTCATGGCATCCTTTCAAATCGCAGACTGCATCGCATGATGCGTCGGCAACATTGAGGTTGCAGTGACCACAATAATAGTATAACCATGTAATTGTGGTGTGACATTGAATCATAATGATGCCTTTACATCGAACCACATTTAGGCCGTATCAAATTTAGAAACATTTTTGTAATCACAAAAAAATTCACACCACATTAACCGCAATGATGCTAATAATATGCAAACATTTATGTAGTTTGTGCATTATGAAGATGAAGGATAATTGAAACATTTGTCTAAATTCATGGTTAAATTATGATATCCTATCAATGAATTATCGGCTTGGCTTATTGCTTTGTCATATGAAGTCAAGGAAGTTGAGAGAAAAAACAGTGTGTACATTGCCTTGTTCGAAATCCCCTTTTCAATCTATTATTGGACTTATTTGACACTTCGATTTAAGTGTCTGTTTATAGAAACAGTGCACTTTTAGTGACTATTTGTAATGTATCCAGCAGATTGTAGAAGATGGCAGACACTGAGGATATTCAGCCTCTTGTTTGTGACAATGGAACAGGAATGGTTAAGGTACCGAACGGATCTTTCTTTTTCGTAGTAACTATGAGTTCGTTTTGAAATAAAACAGATAGTTACATTTGTTGGTTTTGCCAGTGTTTCTGTTTTACGCTTCTGTATATTTGAGGTAACTAATCGTAATGCATTTCGTCAGGCTGGATTTGCTGGAGATGATGCCCCACGTGCTGTGTTTCCCAGCATTGTAGGTCGTCCCCGTCACACCGGTGTGATGGTTGGCATGGGCCAAAAGGATGCATATGTTGGTGATGAGGCACAGTCTAAGAGGGGTATTCTGACTCTTAAGTACCCTATTGAGCATGGAATTGTAAGCAATTGGGATGATATGGAAAAGATTTGGCATCATACTTTCTATAACGAGCTTCGTGTTGCCCCGGAAGAGCATCCGGTGCTTCTAACTGAGGCTCCTCTTAACCCAAAGGCTAATCGTGAGAAGATGACCCAAATCATGTTCGAGACTTTTAATACCCCGGCTATGTATGTCGCCATTCAGGCCGTTCTTTCACTGTATGCTAGTGGGCGTACAACTGGTAAGAAATTGTCGAATTGTTTGATTAAGTTCAGATTATAGCTTGAACTTATCAGTCTTATCTTGAATGGTTTTATGTTCCCTTTTTAGAAACATAGGAACAAAATGAATTATCCTTTTCATTGTGCATGATTTCACCTAACATGCCACTAATCGGAGTGCATTTCGAAATTGGAAATATTGATTGTAGAAAAATGTTTTAAAGCTATCATATTTCATGTAGTTTATGATTTTAAATTTTATTCATTTCTTCTCTATGTAGGTATTGTGTTGGATTCTGGTGATGGTGTCAGCCACACTGTCCCTATCTACGAGGGTTATGCCCTCCCACATGCCATCCTTCGTCTTGATTTGGCCGGTCGTGACCTTACCGATGCCTTGATGAAAATTCTGACTGAGCGTGGGTATTCGTTTACCACCTCAGCAGAGCGTGAAATTGTGAGGGATGTGAAGGAAAAGCTGGCTTACATTGCCCTCGACTACGAGCAAGAGCTACAAACTGCCAAGACTAGCTCTTCTGTTGAGAAGAGCTACGAGTTGCCTGACGGGCAGGTCATTACTATCGGTGATGAGCGTTTCAGATGTCCGGAGGTCCTGTTCCAACCATCTATGATCGGAATGGAAGCAGCAGGCATTCACGAGACAACATACAACTCTATAATGAAGTGCGATGTTGATATCAGGAAAGACCTGTACGGTAACATTGTCCTTTCAGGAGGATCAACCATGTTCCCGGGTATTGCTGATAGAATGAGCAAGGAAATTTCTGCATTGGCCCCAAGTAGCATGAAGATCAAGGTGGTAGCACCACCCGAGAGAAAGTACAGTGTCTGGATCGGTGGTTCCATCTTGGCATCACTTAGCACCTTCCAGCAGGTATGTTCTGTTCCTTCTTCTCTAAATCTTTGAATGCGAGATGCTTTCGTTCATATATACGATTGCTAATGCGCCAAACTGTCATTTTTGAATGCAGATGTGGATCGCAAAGGCCGAGTATGATGAATCCGGTCCATCGATTGTGCATAGAAAGTGCTTCTAAATATTCAAGAAATGACTACTATTTTCATTCTAGCTTTTGTTATCCATTCATTCATGTTATTCTATTGTTGGAGTGATGATTTGCACAAGGCAAGTAATTGTTTTTCAAAATGTTCCACTTCTCTTCGGTATATTTCGATTATTAAAGTTTTCGACCGGTTCATTTTGCGACGTATGAATTAAGCTGAGATGATCGAACTCTGCCCACGCCGCCGATGAATTAGAAGCTTAAACACTTGCATCAGGACATTGCATATCTTTGCAGTAAATTGAAGTGCTTTTTCCTTATTATGATATTTTTTGAAAGATGTTCTTTTGTTTGTTCACATGTAAATCACAAGTGCTTAAATATCTATTGCAAACAAAGATTTAAATTTTGGTATAATGTTGCTATAAGGTTTATCAAATAATCAACAACATTAAATATTAACATATCAAAAGTGTCCCTAAAGTCTTATATGTGCATATTTGCAATAAATTATGTATTTTGATAATGTACCGATGAAGAATATAATGATATGACACATTTATTCTTTAAATATAATAATATAATATTTTTATCCTTCTATACAAATGTAAAAATAACAACTTGTCTCTCCGTAGAAATGATTTTTCTAAATCCGAAGATAACAAGAATTATGCAAATTAATACAATAAGATGTGTAGTCTATTAGTAAAAGTTCATGAGTGTAATGGAACTTTTCTCCAGAACCAAATTTAAGGAATATCTTTAATGAACTAATTATATGTAAACTTAACTTATTTGAGTTCTCCAAAATAATCATTTTACTACAATAGTTGATTCAAGACTAAAGTATCATTGTAAATTTTATAGAAAAATATGAAGACTTTGTTTTTATCTTTCAAATACTTCACTCAGGAGCAAATTTATTTTAAAGATAATAACATTGTAATATAATTAGATATTCTATTCATATGTTAGTATTTTAAATATAATAATATTGTAATATATCAACCAGACGATAATCTAGTGACATAAGACTGGTTGAACTCTAGAGTATCAAAGTAAGTAAAAACGTTAAATGTTTGATTCATAAGAGTGAATCATGATCCTCTATCACAAAATTTTCTATTCCAATATCTCAAATCAATCATATCACATCAAATAGTATAAAAATGTTATTTTTTATTTTTGTTTTCAAGTAGATGTCAACGGGAGCACATCTGCTGTACCACAAAGTGTGCCACTCCCTGTGCCACGGCTTATGATTGGTTGAAAAAATATATTTAAATTAAAATTTTAATAATTAATTATTTTTCTGACCAATCACAAGCCGTGACATATGGAGTGGTACACTATTTTGGGACAGCAGATGTCCACCCGGTGTCAACTTTCAATTGGCTCGGGACACGATGGGATGTAAAAGAATAAAACATCTGATCCCATTTTATAAGAGTAATACTTATTAGGAGAGATAATTACACATTCCAAAAAATTAATTAATTACCCATGGTTAAGAGATGATACCCTTGGTTATGAAAAGAAACAAAACAATCAGTGAACCTAAATTTCCTTGTTTAATTGTGATTTTGCTTAAAAAGTTTAGTAATAATATTTTTTATAATTCTTCTTGTGTGTTTGAATTATCATTGGTTGTAACTTGTTGGTGATATAGTCTGACGTGGATTATCTGTCATGAATTTTATTGCTGATTGTGAAATTGCTTTCCATTTTTACATTTTCTTAAAGTGAAGAATATTGTAAAATATATTTTTTATTGAAAAAACTAAATACATCATTTTCTAATATTACTTTATTTTTAAAAACTTTTTTTAAACAATCTATTTCCTTTTAATTTCCTTATACTTAATCAGAAAAGGAAAGGAAAATAACATATACTATATCCCACTTGGGTCACCTCTTTCATAAAATTGCAAGTTCTTAACATGTGAAAGTCCTTAATACGGACTCATTGACCATACAGGCCTACACATTTATTGAGTTAGGACCCATATCTCATTACAATATTTTATGAGTATAGTCTCAATATAATAGAATGTAATATTTATGCACCATCAATATAAAATTTATATATATTTAATATATTATCTACTACTCATTTATATTACTTTTTTAAATAATCAATTATGATAAAATATGAATAATATATGATAAAATGACAATATATAAAACTCGTAAACTATTATTTCATACATCTCTTTTCTTATAATATTGGTTGGCTAAAGGTAATGAACAACAAAAAGAGATGTACATGATTCTTGTGGAGATTAAAGTAAATTGGAACTTGACATGGGTCCTTCACAAGCCATGATTAAAGCCATAGGTGGGCACAAGGGAAAAATAAATATGGTCTCTTTCCCTTTCTCATTGCACTTTTCTGAACCACTAGAAACTTTAAGAGAAAAAAGGTTGGCAATTTGATTAACTAGTTTCTCTAATTATATCAAAGATAAGACATCTATTTTATTTATCAATAATATATTGATTTAGTGGTGTAAAGCTTTATTGAATTCTCATGTAGATCAAAATGTCAAAAATTTAATTCTTAAAAGCGATATTTGTTGGAATGAGCAATCATACATCCCACATCCCAAAAAGGATTAGTTGCTAAAATTTACTTTTAGTTATATTAAAAACATCTATTTTTATCTACTATATGATTATTACTAGATTCAATAAGCATTTTTTATGTCTTCTTACTTAACAACAATTTGGGTTACAAAATATTCTTGAAATTAACCTATAACCAATCAAATTGACTCCCAAAATTACAAAAAGTATGAATATGGTTCTTGACTTCATAAATCACCCATCAATTTAATCCTAGCTTTTTTATATAAACCCAAATTTAATAACAATGTGGAAAGTTGGGAACTAAATTTCTTTTAATGTAGGATAGTACCATAATTCAGATTTCATAGTCATGGTCACATTCTTGCTTTAACCGGTTCATTTTTTCTATGCTATAATATTTTATGGAGTATTCTTTTAATATTTCGAGATTATTTGTCATTTTGCTACTTATCAGATATGGGTGATTCTCCTTCACAAAAAATATATATATATATTATATTGGGGCGGTTCATGGATCATATGTGAGATAGCATCCCAAATTACAAGAAAACAGTATTGCAGGAAAATAATATAATATAAATAAAATATTGAATTGAGCAGGTTTTGTCACTATATAATAATTAATATTTATGAGGGAAATTCACAGAGAAAGCATCTTCATTTTCCAAGTACTCCAAAATGTCTGAATAATATAAATTTAATAATTTCTCTTGTAATAAATTAAACATTTTTTATTCTAAGAATCAAGTAACAATTTAAAATTATCACAATTTAATTATCTCTGAGTTCAGAAAATAGATGAATTAAAATACAAGTTACTCTAGCACTCTATCTACAAAATAATTGAATGCATCATGTATTCACAGCATAAAAGTTCCATGCCTAATGATTCATGGTAAATTACACCCTCTTTTCCACCAAATTGTTAAATTCAAAAGAAATAATATAGAAAATGTAAGAAAAAAAAATACAAGATCACCAACAAATAAATCAATAATAAGCCTCCCAAAATTCCAAAAACTCAGAAACAAAAGTTAACAAATTACCCAAAAAAATTCTAATTAAGTTCCTAACAATAATGTCAATGATAAAAAAGAAGACACAACATATATATAAACTTTGATGATGGATGATGTTGATTTAACACATAGTTGTGAGTATAATATTTATACATACCATCAATATAAAGATTTATACATGATCGGTATATCATCTATCATTCATTTGTATTACTTTTTTAAGAGTAATTAAACTTGAATGATGAATGATAGAGTGACGATATATAAAACTCATACAAAATCGATGCATGTTTCCTGTATAGTTTTTCCTAATGAGCCATGGCTACCTGTGATTGTGAGTAACTTATGCTTCTTTGATTTGGCATTGAAAGCATAGTAGTATGGTCCAAGAAATCTTTAAGCTCCACCACAGATTGCAAAATAGTTCTTAGATCTTCAGCACAAGAAAAACCATAGCTTCCAATTTCCCTAACAGCATATACATAAAAAGTAATGCACCCTTTTCTGAACTTGAACCTAGCCATTTCACAACCAATGAGACCCTTTATGAGCTTTTTGTTCACATCACCAAGTGCTATCTCTGGTGGCCATGTTCTATCCACAACACCCTTCATGGCTTCATTTTCAAACACAAAAAGTAGCACTTTTGATTTTTTGGTGCCTAGGCCTAGGGTTAGAGCGTGCCATGCTTGGTGTGCTAAGATGGTGAAGTTTGTTGGCAAAAATGCTGTGGTTGAAGGGAAAGGAAGCTTGTCTTTTTTGGTGTTGTTATTGGTTGGTGGGAAAGAAAGAACTTTGAGAAGTTCTAGAGGTCTTGCTCTATGGATTGTGAAGGATTTTACTATGAATTGTCCTCCAAATCTAAGACCCTTTACCTCTGAGGAAGGTTTGAAGGAGAAATCAGAGGTTTGTTTTGTGTTTTGATCATTGGGATGTTGGTGTTTTTGCTTCTTGTTGTTCTTTTTCTTGGTTTCTTTTTCTCCCATGGCTATAGTAGTGGGTGGAGAAATTGAGAGGTTTTGGTGGACACTTATTAATTTGGTTTCTTGTTTGGTATATCATAACAATTTCAATACTAAGCTTTTTCTATGGTGTGTCTCTAGGGATGGAGAAAAATATATATTGCAGCATCTACAATGCCTGAAATACTTGATATGAGTATAAAAAATAATAGTTTATTAATGGCTATGATTATCATGATATTTGTCCTATGGATATCTGTTTGTTATGAGGAGAGAGCCTGGATCCTATTCATTATTCGAGAGGTCAGTGCTAGATTAGGATTATGGCACATGGCAAGTCTATTTTTTAACGAGATTTTAAAATGCAAAAATAGTATTTTAAATAAATTAGTTGAGAAAAAAATGACAAAAATCACATCATCTTCCTCCTCAACAACAACCTTCAATGTGCTTCACTTGAAATGTATAGCAAGTGGAATACTAATAACTTTTTCTTATCCATGTTAAATCTCTTCAGTACTTTCTTAATATATTTCTCTTGTGGTAGCCATAACAATTTCTTATAACAATACATGATTATCCTCATTCTAATGATTTATTTGGCAGGACCCAAGTCTTTCATTGTAAAAGACTTGCTTGACCAATAAGACGTTAGTCTAATGGTGTAAGGCTTTACTAGATCTCAAAGGTCGAGGGTTCAATTCCTGGGAACAATACTTGTTGGTGTTGAGTAAAGTGTAACTCATTTAGCTAGTTTCGTTAATCAATTACGAATAATCGATTAAACAAACAATTAGTTTAGTTAGTTAAAAGACACTGTACATGAATTGATTAATATACAAAAAACTCAATTTCCTTTTTTATCATTTTTCTCTCGATAATCGATTACTACTTTACCTTAATCGATTAAATCATCCATTCTTTCTTTTCTTCCAACAGTTAGGACAGGTAGCCACGAACCCCGAAAGAAATTAGTCCCTTACCCAAAAAAGTGAGGGAATACCCTTGATAGTACAAAAAAAGACTTGCTTAAAACATTATTCAAACCTACTATCTTGGTCTTGTATTTCCTAATGATTAACATATCATCAACATATAATACCAGGATAATAAAGTTTCCATTTTCATACCTTTTGATGAACACATAGTGATCACCATTTGTCTTCTTGAAATTGTGTTTATTGATAAAGGATTCAAACTTATTGTACCACTGTCTGGGTGTTTACTTCAGACCATACAAACTCTTCTTCAAATGACACACTAAATGTTCCTTGTTTCGTTCTTTATAACCTTCTAGTTGCTTGATGTAAATTTCTTTTTTGATGTCTCCATGTAGGAAAGTTGTTTTGACATTAAGTTGTTCAACTTCTATGTCTAGGCTAGCTGCTAGACCCAACACTTCTCTTATGGAGGAATACTTAACTACTAGTGAGAATATCTTGTCAAAATCTACTATTTTCTTCTGATTGCATCATTTCACAAAATTTGAGCTTTGTACCTTGGTCTCAAGCTTCTTTCTTCAACTTTAAGCCTATAAACCTATTTGTTTTTTTAAGGCTTTTCTGCCTTTCAACAACTACACCATATCATAAGTATGGTTCTCATATATAGAGTTCATCTCATCTTTGAAGGCTTTAATCCATTATTCTTTCTCAATAAAAACATTGGACTTGCACTAGTTTTTCTTCTGAACATCTTTGATCGTCTATTCCTCGAAGAATACAATATCTTTGATTCACATAACTTTATTGTTTATTAGATCCCACAGTCTGTACCCAAATTCATCCTTTGAGTACCAAGGTATATGCACTCCTTGGTCTTAACAATCAACTTATTTAACTCATAATTGGAATGTGAACGAAAACTCTGCATCTGAATATTCTTAGGTGATTGAAGGATGCATTCTTCTTATACCACCGTTCCTCTAGAATATCTCCGTTGAAGGGTATTGGAGGTGTATGTTTTATGAGATCAACTACAGTATTTGCTACTTCACCCTAAAAGGACTTGGGAAGATTGATATCTTCCAAAATGTATCTGATACTCTCTTCAATTGTATGATTTATTCTCTCAGCTACTCCATTTAGTTGAGGAGTCTTTGGTGGTGTCTTATCTAGTCTGATACCATAAGCCTTGCAATAAGCTTCAAATGACCATAGTACTTTCAACCATTCTCTGCATTTAATCACTTCACTTCTTCACAGTCTTATGCTTCACTAGTGCATGGAACTCTTTGAATACTGACAGTACTTGATCTTGTTTTTCATCAAGTACACGCATACTCTTATTGAGTGATCATCTATGAATGTAGAAAGTAATAGGCTTCTCCAAGGGATCTTTTAGATGGTACGCAAACATCTGAATACACTAGTTGAAGTACTTCATTTCTTCATGAAGGATTGTCGATCTATGAAAATTGACTCTATTGTTTACCATATAGACAATCAATACAATAATCTAAAGTTTGGCCTTTTATATTTACAATGTGGTCTTTAGCGCGCATTTAAAGTGCATTCTCACTCATGTGCCCCAATCGTCTATGTCAAAGATCTTTTGCGTCAATAACCACATTTTCTTCTCCAAAACAAATTCCTCATTGTATAATGTATGAATATTCTTCCTTTAAGCCTCTAGCAATGACTAGGTTGTCTTTTAATAGTTTTCACTTTCCAGCATCAAAGTAGCTTAAAAAAACAACACCATCCAACTTACCTATTGAGATAAGATTGAGACACATATCTACGACATGTCTCACCTCCTTTAATATAAGCTTGCCTCTTGTGTCTGTTAGCAACAAGATATTGCCAATTCCTGCAATCATGCTTGTAACATGGTTTCCCATTTTCACAGTGCCATAATAATCTTTCTTGTAGTTTCAGAAGAAACATTCAATGGACTTACATCAAAAGAGGCACCAAATCAACCACCACGAGAATATTCACCAGATGCAACACTTAGGTAGTTGTCTTCTCCAACAAGGAGAACATCCTCATCTGCAACGATAACTATGGTAGGCTTATAACCATTCTTCCTTGGATCAACCAAACCTTCATGGACATTTCCAGCTTTCTGGTATATCTTCAGGGACCTGCATTTAGATCTCTTATGCCTTTCTTTACTACAATAATAATATGTTATTGACCTCGTGCGAGATTGAGAGTGGCCTCTAAATTTGATTCTTCACGAGATCCATTTTTCCCATGAGTTTCAATTCTTCCACATCTCTCCGACCATAACATTTGCTTCAGAATGGAATGATGTAATTCATTCATTCCTTCTGGATTCTTCATTCAATTGACTCTCTAAAATAATACCCATTGAGACCTTCCCATCCGGGACTGAATTGTTGAGTGTAACCACCAATGTGTCCTAACTTTTAGACAAGGAATTGAGTAACAGAAGTGTTTGCAACTCATTATCTATCTTCATATCTATATTTGTTACTTGATTGACAAGACATTTGAATGAACTCAAGTGCTCTATCATGCTTTGGTCATCTCTGTAGTCGAGTTTCATCAGCCTTCTAACAAAATATGCTTCATTTTAAGGGGTTTTCTTTTGAATCATATATTCTAGTTTTAACCACAAACTCATAAGCATTTGTGTATGTAGACGTATGCTAAAACAAACTTCAATGAATATACTTTCGAATCATTGCAACAAATTTTTGATTCGGAAGATCCTAATCTTTGTTAACTTATCTCTTCCCTTGTTTTTGCAAGAAATATTGTCATGCATATCCTTGCAGTATAAGTGATCTTCCATCATAAACTTCCAATATAAATAGTTGTCAGCTGTCAACTTGAATATATCAATTAGGAAGGATTTTGAAAGGAATGTATCATTATAAATAAACTTCGATATATTTATAAGAATTTTATAATATTAGAAGGTAGGAGGATCCACATGATGGGATATGATTCCCACTACCCACTTGATCCCAAATGAGGCATGTGAGGATTCTCTATTCAAATACAAATTGTCATTCTCCCCTTTAACTAAATTAAACAGTGGAATATTCAGCCACTCATCAATTTTTTTTTTTGTGAAAGCTAAGATGAATCAACATTTTAAGTATTTAATTATAAATTCATTATAGCTATAACTCCTTAATTCACCACAAAAATCTAATGTCGATTCATAAAATCAGGTTCTTAGTAAAATTTTCTGTTAAAAAAAGAGAGAATAATGTATTATCCATGTTATTGAACTTCAATTTTATTAAGGTAATATGTTATTATTAAAAGTTTTCTGTTAACACTATCGATCGTTGCATACTTGCATTTGCACCGAATAAAGAAAAGAAAAAAGTTACTATTATTCTTATCGTGTACCCCAACCTATCCACCAACTAAAGATAATTTACGATAAGTATAATATCATAATATATAAATAAATGAAATTTCTGGCATCAAAAGTACTTAAATATGTGAGTGGAAATTAAATAAATAAAAACAAATAATTTCATACACTCAGAGATGAGTGAATGTAATTATACATGTGGGTGATAGTTGCATAGCTTTATAAACTAAATACTCTCTAATACTGAATAGTCTAGTACCGAAGAAGATGGTAATATGTAGTTAAAAAAAAATTAATTGTGTAGATCTTAAATAAAAGCAAATTATAAATCAGCGAACCAATTTACAACTTATATTTTACTATTAGACTTTGCAATATTGGAGATGATTTCGACCCGTAACTTTAAAGGTTGAAGTGGTGTGGTGGAAATACCCTAAAGCACCGACAAATATGAACCAACTTAGGACCCCAATTTAACAAGTTTAATTTAGTGGCATAGCATGTGAAGCCATGGGATTATGTTCATTAGTCATAATTACAATGCAAATGAGTTCACTAAAGAGGTTAGGACCACAAAAATGATGTCTCATAGAAAGAGTAACTTGAGCTACTTTCACCAACCTTAATAATAGCATCCATTTGTTTAAACTTTAAAGGTCTTAAATTTGAATAGGATATTGCTCAAATATTTGATTGGTGTTGGAGCTATTTAACATATACATAACAAAAAAATAAATTGAATAAATAAAAGAATAATTAAGAAAATTACATTGCATTAGATGCACTATAATTAGCTTAGACAATTACATGCATTGTATTTTATAGTAAAAATTGTTCTCATGAGTGGGCTAAGTTGATAGAGTTATAAAACATTAAGCTTTAGTAACATATGAGTTCAAATTTCAATAGTTGTGTTATCTTACCCCATTTAAAAAACTTTGCCTATAAAAAGATTATATTCACCAAACAAAGATAATTAACTTTTAAAAATCTTGAATATTTGGTTAATTAAAGTCAGAACTATTGATATCTTCATATTGAAATCCAAATAAAAATAATCATTTAGAAAAAAACTACATTCACTTGTCCTAATACTTGCTTTAATTAGACAAGATAATGATCATTTTATTTTGTTTATATATATATAATATTTGCCTCCCTTATGTTAAAGATTGTTAAAGAATGTTAGCTACCCTTATAGTTTTGTTCAAGTCCATTTAATCCTTTTATTCAGAAACAATCATGACGATGCATGTGAGGCAAAGAAAGTCACTAAGATAGTGTTTAAAGAAGAATAGGTGAAAATTGATGTTTTAACCTACCGAGAAATATTAAATTTAGTGTTTCAATATAAATTTCTTTGATGTGTATTCCTAAAAACGTGCTTTTAGGGTATTTATTAATACAACCCTTTTAAATAAGGTTAAAAATATAAAAGATAAATTTAGAATTAATATTGACTTTGAAACTTGCAAGTGAGAGTGTCTCAGTTTAAATCCCACTTCTGACACTAATAATTTTGGGAGTCGGTAAAGTTTTAGGGTGAAGTTTAAGGATTGAATTGATAAAGAGATTGATGATTCAATTTTTTTTAATATTACCAATGATATTATCTCTTTATCTTATGGATAAGGAACTAATCTCTTTCGAGGTTTGTGACTACCCATTCCAACAAGTGTTGATTCTAGGATTCGAACCCTTGATTGATAATTCGAGTTTCACCCACTATACTAATCCTCGTTGATTGATGATTCGAGTTCCACCTATTACACCAACGCTTTGTTCCACCTAATACTAAGATTCTAACATTTTACTATAAAAGAACTTTCAAACTTGGGAGCAGTGTGGAACAAATAAGTGCTTCTTCAGGAAGGAAAAAACATGTATGCTAAAGGTTTAAAAAAAGTAATATAGACTTTGCAATTGAACCAAATGATATAGTAAGATATTTATTACTTTTTAAAGTTTAAATACCTATTTAAATCTATAAAATAACTGGGAAACCATTAAAATTCACCATATTTTCTGCATGAAGCAGATCAAGAATTACAGCAACAATGAATTTTGCCAAACAATTTGAAGCCATATACTCCATAGATTAAAAAGCTTAAATAGTTTCACATCAAATCAAAGGAAATCAAAAATCAAGTGACCCTTAGATGTGGATGTTCCCGGTTCGGACATGATTGCCTCCAGTGCAAGGATACGGGAAACCAAAAAAACAATTAAGTGACCCTTTGCTGTTTTGAGCTATTCTGACGTTGTAGTAAGTTTTGGGTTGACATGAACATGAGTATGTTAATTGGGCTAGGGCCCAATGAAACAAATTCTGTGGTTATTATATAGATGATGAAAAGTGAAAACTAACTATTTGTGGTTATTATATGATTTAAAAAAAAAGCACATACAATTTATCTTATAATCTTGAATATATATATATAATGTGAATAGTGACAAGAGTTCACAATATTGGAAGAACACATTTAATAATTTTTTTTCCTATAGTAATTTATAATTAAAACATTTTTTAACACGAGTCTTAAGGTGGAGGATAAGGGGTTAAAAAATGAAATAAATCATTATAGATCACCAGATAATTTCAATGTCCAAAATTTCAGCTTAAAAATGTCAGTGTTTTCACCCAAAACATGTTATAGTTTTCTCAATAATAATCTAAAACAAACCCTTCTAAATTGTACCTTGATTGAAGCAAAATTTGCAAATAATCTACTGTGATTTGCACCAATCATTACAATGGCTTGAATAGCCCAAAAAAAAATACAAAAATTATGTCAAGCTCACATAGAAAATGTTTAAAACCAATTCATATATACCTTGTGTTTACCATTCATTTCAACACCAAAAAGTCGGTCCAATACACGAGATTCTGAAATGATAAGTATATATAGTTACTCATAATCTTATTCCGATAAATGAAAAAATAATTTATAGGATTTGAACCATGACCTCCAAATTTATAAAACAATCAATTTTATCATTGTGTCGAGATTTACTATCTAGATAGAATTTCACAACATATACATTGCTGCTTATAACATAAGCTACTTTTACCAAAATGCCTCCTTTCTAAACTATAAAGGATGCAACTTTTTATGATCAATTCACCTTTTGTCAATACTCATCTATAAAGTAATAATTGGTCCCTTCTTCTTTATTATGATGCAATTATTCAAGAGGGTATACTCTAGAGAGAGCAAACATGGTCAAAAGAATGGCCATGGTTGATTATGCAAAGGCTATGTTAAAGATGGAATATATTTGCTAACTATCAAAATAAAGGTTTCTTTGCCCCTTGTATTTTGTAATAAGCTGGTCCTCATAAACTAAATGGTATTTTTTTTGGTCTAATATGATAAGATTTCAATTTTTTTATCAGCAAAAATAATTTTTATTTAAAAGTGTACATGAAGAGATTACAAGAGAGTACAATTGTATATGAGTACAAATATAGAGTAAGGTCAAGATCAAAAGGTGAGGTAAATCCGAACTTGGTAGCCCAATCATGATAAGTTATTGAAGACATTTCCTAAAAGTCGAATAATCCAAAACTATGATTTCACCTTCACTAATTCAATAATGTGTTAAGTAGAAGACTAATAAAAGTTGAAGATGGTGACATTTTAGGCTAGCTAAATGGATTAAATTGCAACGAATCATAGGATATGCTCCAAATTTTCATCTACTTTTTCTTGGTTGAGAGCTCCAAATGGACCAAATTGTGATAAGATTACAATTATAAAGTCAGATTCATTACTTGACAATGAAATTTCAATTAATGTTTTAAACTGTGATTGCAACTATGATTACATTATCATAATTATGAGAAATTGTAATGATATGCTCACATTTGTAATTACGATGTTATTAGAGAAACTCCGAAAACTATAATATTACAGTTGTAAGTTGTAATTGTAGTGGCGAAATATAATTCAAAACAATGATTGCAATAAGGCCAAATTGAAGATATATGTGTTCTAAAATTAATTTTAACTCAATTGACATATTCTTAATTAAGATGGGTGAAGAATAGTTGTAACTTACACACACCAAAATGGTTAAAATATATTTTTCCATATAATTTATGGTTATGTAAGTTAGAAAGTGAAGATTATGTACCATTCTAATTTTTTCTTGTTTTTTATTTGTGAAAACCCCTTCTTACACTTATGATTTTGAACGAAAAGAAAGTGGTCTATGCATTTATAACTAAGTTGTTTTTAGCTCTGTCTTCCTAATTGTAGCATTATCAAATTAATTCACTTGGTTAGATTTGTTACAGAATCAAAGATAGGATGAGATTGTATTATTAGCTTGTAAGCTATCAAATATTCAATTTAATTTTATTTAGAGTATCTAACTAAGACAAGAAAGAATATTGTCTAGTTTGTTGGGATTTAGCTTAAAATTTTCCTCCTCATAGCATGTAATTGACCACATACATCTTCAATATATTGAAATTACATTGAATGAAAAATAGTAATGTCATAATTACCAAATATATCAAATTTGCCCCCTATAGTCAACCTTATCCTTAGTTGACTCTTCTTTACACCTCCATGTATATTGTAATATGGATTGAGCATCTTGCCAAACTTCTAGACGATCCACCACTAGTTACTATACTTTTTTTGGTCCAAGTTTGATTTCTTGGAGAACTAAGAAGCAATCAACAATTTCTCGCTCTTTTGCAGAAGCTGAATATACTATTATGGCCAATGTTGTTAGTGAACTCACATGGCTACAAACTCTTCTCCATAAGTTGAGCATTTCTCCACATCCCAAAACTCTATGTTGTGATAACTAAAATACCCTTCATATAGTAAACAATTATATTTTTTATGAACGAACAAAGCATATAGATTAATTGTTATTTTGTTTGTGACAAAATTTAAAGAGGTCAACCTCATGCTAATTTTGTCCCCTTTAATGAACAACTAGCATTTATCTTCCAGCTTCACATACCTTCCTCAACAATGAGTTTGAAGGTGAGTATTACAAAATCAAAGATATGATATATAGGTTTCTATTATAAGTTTATATGCTGTCAAATATTTAGTTTAGCTCAATTGAGGTATCTAATTAAGAAAAGAAAAAATATTTCCTAATTTGTTGGGATTTATGTTGTGAAAGCTTAAAGATGATATTATGGATATTTCTCATTATTGATTAATGCATGAAAAATCTTAGTTACAGTACATGAATAGGTAAGAACTTAACAAATTTACCTAACTAATAAACACATGTTGCAAAACAATTTCGACAAGTGATAAATGTGTAAAACGTGTCAATTATAAGAATTGTTCAGCCAATGACTTTACTTGATTTTCTAACTAGTTAATTGATTAATATTGTTAATCGATTAAATGTTATTGTTGTTGTCTTGTTGCTATGGTAGCTTTGTTTTCCAATAATTTAATTTAATATTCTCTTGTGTATATTGCAATTACATTGAATAAAAAGTAGTAATATGATAATTACTTCCAATTTTTTTTGCAAAGCAAAATAATGTATTAAAGGATTTACTTCCCCAAATACAAAAGGATTATATTTAGTACCTATTATATCTACAAGAAGACAAAATATAAGACCAAGGGTCTAGTGAAAATAATCAAATTCGTACTAACAATTGAAGAGAACCAAATTTAAGATTTAATTTAAATTAAAATCTATTAGTTAGGTAAAGCTAATCTCCTTTTCTTTGAATATTGCATCATTTTACATTATCCATATAAATAATATAATATCAAACAACTATAACATTCTCCCCTTTTAATTATCACACTTTCCATCATGAAGCTTGAATAAATGATGATAGTGTTCAAAAAATTCATTGGGCTCCTAACTAGGAGTAAAATTCCAAACATTTATTGTAAAGCTAAATGTGAGAAATAAGTGACATAAATATTTATATTGGTATTCACAAAAACACTATAGAAGATATTCATATCATACCTAGAAGAATAACTCACCTACCAATCAAGCTTAAAGATTATGGTTAAATTATGTTTTTGAAGAAATATAATTTTATTTATCTTATTTTAAATAATATATACTTAGGTTTAGAAGTCCATAATCTCATATTCAACACTATTTAAAGTATGATAATCGTGTTTAAATAACATAAATAAAATTATCTTCTCTTTTTAATATTTTATAATCTCTTTAGAATCCTTATTTTCTTGGCTGCTAGAGTTAAACCGTAACATTGGTGATCTCAATGAAAGCACCAATATTAGAGTGTTAACCATATAATAGCAAAAATTAAAGATTCTAAAGAGACTAAAAAATATTAAATTGGAGACAAAAATTTCATTCATTCATGTCCTTTAATCAAGATTAATATACTTTAGATAGTGCTAAATATATAGGAGGTTATGACCTTTTAAACGTCTGTATATATATATTGTCAAATATTTCAGTCAGTCCTTTAAAAATATTGTCACGAATGAATAAAATCATATAAAGATGAAATGATCATCATGTTAGTCCTATATCAAGATGAAGAACTAATATGATGATTATTTATTCTCTGAGAGATTTAACTGATGACAAATTTATCTCTAGAAGTTTGAGGATGACCATCAAATCTCAAGGAACCAATCTTACTCAACTTTATTCAATCAAATAATGATTTTTTTTTAATAATTTTAGCATGTTGATTGAATTAAAAATGCTTAGATTTAGAGGGTCAATGTATGAACAGTTCGAGATATTTCTAAAAAATAAGTGCTTAAATTCTAAGAATACGACCTTGTATTATGATTGATTTGGATAATAAGAAACGATGCGATTTTTTCGGCTAAGGAGGTTAGCTTTACTCATGTTATGGATTTGATTCAGATCTGATCTTGGACATGGTTCTCTTTTATTAGTAGTTCTTGCTATTATGATTTTGCTCATTGGTGTATAAATCCTAGGTCTTGTATTTCTCATATTTTTAGGAGTAGTCGTCTGTGATTGACTGTTGATTTGTATTTGGGTTGACACCTCTTGTGCCTTTTATTGGATCATTTTGCTTATAAAAAAAATTAAAAAACAAGTGCTTAAATTCTTTTTACGAGTGCTTGGATGTGATCTGAAAAAAAATCAAATTTTAAAATATTAGACCAGCCAATGATAAGTGCTCATTTAATTAAGTTTCTAAAATAATAATTTTTTATCTGTTCTTTTGTAGAAGATCTTTTAAAGAGTAAAAGTTATTTTATGTTTTGACACAGTACTTAAAAATTGATTTTTATATGTACTGTATTTTATGATTCTTTTCGGGTAACAATCTAAAGTTGTTTTTAATTGTACTATTTTTTGATATAAAGGACCTTTTAAATGATAATATTATTTGGAAAAGTTTTTCATTATCTAAAAACGTGTTTTTCTCTCAAAAGTTATCAAATCTATCTTAAAGAAAAAAGAAATCGCAGTACAACAATGAAAATTTAAAGTATATATATATATAAAAATGCTATAGAGAAAACTCTTCTATTGGCCATTGATTTGAACTTTGTTAATAAATGTTTGTGGTACATTATAAATTTTTAGGGTAGATACTTAGTTAAGATCATTGAATTAGTGAGAAATTTTAGTTAAACATTATAATTTCACTTTCCCATTGTATCTAAATAAGTTCAACAATGTGGTATATATGATAAGTTTATTAAAGTCTATTTTAAGTAGATTATGACACAAACCTTCATCCACTTTTGCAAGCTTTAATTATTAATTAACCTCTTTTTAAATTAATATTATTATATGGTGGAAATTAATAAAATATAGATAATTTAAACCGTAGCCTATTTGCACTTTGAAGAAAAAGGACATTTTAGAGAGAAAGGAGAATATGGTGTAGCTGAAAAGGAGAAATGAAAGAGAAGTCTCGGGGACTAAAGGGATAAAGGTAAGGAAGCTTTTTTCTTCTTCTTTTTTATATAAATGAATATTTCTTTACTTTTTTGCTTTATTTATAAATTATTAATTATATATATATATAGGGAGAAAATAGATAATTGTTTATGATGTCAAATATCATATTCACCAATTAATAGGAATTGATAATAAGGAGTTAGTTTTTCGGACAAAGGTAAGTTTCTAAATATTATATTTTTTTGGTACTATCAAAAGTATTTTTTCACCTTTTTTGGGTAAGGAACTAACTTTTTTTGGAGTTCGTGGTTGTTCTTTCAAACAAGTGTTACTTCCATGAATTGAATTCTCGAGTTTATAGATCCAGTGAGATCCTACACCACTATAACAACACTTTTTAAGTATTATATACTACCACAATATGTTTTCTAATTTAGTCTTGTAATATCTTATACATTTTCTATAATCTTAATAAAATTATTTTTTTAAATAGATATAATATAATATCAAAAGGTCAAAGTTTAATATTCTGAAAACAATATGTATTGAGAAGTACAACTGTGCCTGAAAAAAGTTAACATTTTTTGGCTATTAAAATGTTAATCTTTCAAAACAGGTAAGGAGTAAAACATATATTAAATATCATATTCAAACTTGATGTGCTTAATTTATATGCCTCAAACACAAACATAATAAATGTTACTTTTATGTGGCCAATAATTCTTTTTAAGTTGTAAACTTGTAATTACCATAACATTGACTCTAATCTAAAGTATAATTAATTGTGATCCAATATCAGTAATATTTAACATATTAAAATAATCAATTATATAGATTTAAATAAAAAATATATCTCTATAAAAATATAAATTCTGATTTTTTTTTCCTAATATTGGAGATGATTCAAATAAGTTCTTTAATTAGTTTCAAGCAATCTTGCTAAACATTATTAATAAAATTGTTTCCTTGTCATTTCAACAAAAAAAAAGCTTTTGGTTTGGTAATAAATTCCTAACCTAACAAAGAGAAAATTCTTCCAAAAAAAACAGAAAAAAAAAGCAGATACTTAGCATAAATGAAATGTTCACACATTGGCTTAAAGAAGGAATTAGGAGGAAGGTGATGATTTTGCGTTGTGTTATTCCATATATCTACCTAGAATCATATTCCCTCCACAACCTTTTATAAATGATGCTTATTACTATTTTAATATACTTTTTAAAATTTGATTCACTTCAACCTTTTTTCATTCCCACGAAGCTTAAGTTCAATAATTGATCACACCATGTACCTCTAGTGAGTTTATATATTAAAGTTGAGGGACAAAGAAGAGTGTATTAGAAGGGTACTTTTTTTCTCATTGGTGGGTCATTAGTAGATAGTTGAATACTAATACCTTTTTGAGATATAGAGATTATTGAAATAAAATTATAATAATAATAATTATATCTCTGAAATCAAGTTTAACAGACATAGTTATTTATTAATTATTACATTCGGCCTTATCATTTTAGGACATTTGATCTTAAATTTTTACATTTATGCAACATTACTACTTCCATCAAAATTCAGACTAAAATCTAAGTTGATATGTTTACATTAACTTTTTGGTTTTTTTCCATTAGTTTAGCTTGTTGGTAATAAATATCTGAAGAGACTAACATTGCATAATTGAAAAAAAAATTTGATGAGCAAAACTGCCTTAAAAAGGGTCAAGAAACTAATTCCTCACATAGTAAAAGGTGACATTTATTCTTTTTATTATAATAAAATTATATTTTTATCATTAAAAATAAAGAAATATATATACATGTCTCTTCATTAATAAAGAAGATTTTTATTCGTAACAAAGTATGGAAGATAAAAATTAAATGAGCCATAAGAACAGGCTTTGCAGTCAAGTACAAGTTTTGTTAACAAATTTTGAACCAACCTTTTCTTCCTTTGTTACCCAACAAATTCAATTAATAGAGGACAAAATTTATATATACTATCTTATTCTAGTTGGATAACTAATTCTCATAATTGTCTTAATGATGTGTACTAAATTTGTTTTTTGTAAATTTCATTTTGAATCTCTTGAAACTCTTATTTTTTTTAATAATATTATCTTTTGTGGATAAAAAAAGATGAGCAAAGCAACACTTCTACTTTATTACATTTAATAGTATGGAGATAATGGTATTGGTATAATATATGCTTTTGCAAATGTAAATGTTTCCTTTTTGATAAGTTAAGAAAAATAGATTTGATGTAAGTTTTGTTTTAATATGTACTCGTGTTCCACAACCTTGTTCTCCTAATATTTTATCTTTTGATTAATAAAGTTTTCATTGCTGATAAAAAAAAATATGTAATCGTGTTAATAATTTTTTTGCTTATAAAAAATGACAAGGTTGAAAACCTAATATTGAAATAACATAACTCCTCATTCATGTACTCCTCTCTATTACAAAAAAATAAGGTTGTTTGATATAACATAAAATCTTGTTGTCTTGCTTACATAATTGAGCATGCATTTACATTGTCTTCACTGAAAAGGGACATAAGTTTCTCTTCTGTCTCTTGAGATGTCGGAACTGTCTGCACATTTCGAACATAACCCGCCGGAGCGCGTTTATCGTAGACGCCGGAGGCATGAGGATACGACACAACATGTTGTGGAACATAAGGCCAAAATTCAGCTCTTTTTTTCCCAGTTCCTTTTACCCTTCTCAACACCTTGTTTGGATCAACATATCCAACCACTGTTACCTTGCTTTGTTTTCTGTTTATGTCCACTGATTTTACTCCTGCAAAACATGCATGGAATTAATGATTAACCTTAAAGTATAATTGTGTTACATAGCCGATATCATGGATTCTGGATCCTCTCAAGTATCGGAGAGGTTTATTATGTTTTCTTTTAAAGAGATACATTTTTAAGTATAAATCTATATCATTGGTTTTTTAGTGTATCACATATTTGTATCTCCTTCGTAGAGTCATAAGGTAGTCAGATAGTTGAGATGACGAGTTTAAGAAATAAAGTGAAAAAGATTATGAATTCGAGTGTCATATATAACAAAATACTAATATTTGTCCATAACAAAATATTCACATCTCTTTCAAAAAAAAGTATTTGTCCTCTCGGATATTGAAGAAGATCCATGGTCTATGGAGTTTAGTTGTTTTGGTATGTTTCCTATATTTCATTTCCTTAACTAATTAAATTTGCATATAGACTAATGTTTATATCATAACATTCAAATAAAGTGGATATATTATGTATGTTAGGTCAAATATGGGATCTATTGTGAACTAGTACTTTTAAAAAAAAGTAAGTAGAACTAAAAAAAAATAGAAAGAAATAAGGAATGTTGACATTCATAAAGAAAAGATAAAGATTAGATGCACAATAATGTTGTGAAGTTGAAGTTTGTCACTTTAACTTTTATGTTATGAAACTTCAAGATAAAGATCACAATTTACCATGCTTGTCCCACATATGTTGTAAATTCCTCTTTTCACTCAGCTAGAGATCTCTATATACTTGTTCTTTCACTTTTTAAGAAAGACAAATATAGAAATATGTATTGAATACAATACTTTTCAATGCATATTTTTTATTTCTGAATTCTTAAACAATATTATAAGGATATTAATTAATCAACATTCCCCAAGATAAATTATAAATATATAGTTTTAAAGACATTAATTTTGAATAGCAAGTGCAAATTTCCACAATACACACTGTCCCTCTTTCTCATTCAATTCTAAGTTTCTTCTCCTTATAAAAAACTAAACTAACAAGATTCAACATAATTGATTGATAATCGATTCCCTTAATCAGATTAAAGGAACTCGATTATTAGGGTGTGTAATGGAAAAATGAAAACTTCATGGAAATAGGTTCAATTGATTTTAGTTATTTCTACATAGAAATGAATCTAAAGGAGGAAGAGGAGTACCAAAAAATAAACAAGTATATAAATTTCAATGGAATTGCATGCCATAGAATTAGATATGCATGAGTTAGAAGTCTATTTTTGAGATAGTTTTTGGAGAGCAAGAGAATGAAGGAAAAGACTTGAGAGTGATGAAATATATTTGTAAGACGACTTTCAAATTTTTTCTATTCTTCGAGTAGAATGCTCTAAAAATCAAATCGTAAACAAACCCTTATCGACTATACAATGAAAATAACAAGAGTTGGAGCACTAGAAATGAAAACCTTTCATATTAGACACAGCATTTCTGACAATTCGTTCACAGCCATCACAATCCATTTTGACTTTGATCTCAACTGTCTAAAACAATGAAGATGAATGAATGATAGTAGCTACTTGCAATAGAGTAATGAAACTAAGTAATAAAATGTTGAAAAGTGTAAGAAATTATAAGAGACCATAAAAAGGAAAAAGGGTTTCTTGGTTGTGCTAAAGAAAGCACCTGCATTGTTTTGAGTTTTGTCTTTGTGGTAGGTATAGTGCAAAAGTAGTAGAGATAATCAAGTGCACCCATTTCTAGCTTTTCAACAAATCAAAGGGAAGTGAGAAAGAAGACACAAACATGCACAAATCAAACATGAGGAAATGGTATTTATATAGCAAACTCAAAGATTCAGAGAGAGAAAAGAAGGTTCAAAAGCAAGTGTATACAAAATTAAGTTAATATTACAATAAATACATATTTTGGTCTCTCAAAACTAACGAGTTTCGTCCCTCAAAATTTAGAAAACTTAATGGTTCCTGAAAATATCAAATATGATCTAATTAGTTTGTAATATATTTTATGACATCTGATAGAGATTATTTAAACTTGAATATTTTATTTTTTGAGGGATTAATTCAATACATGAGAAATTTTTGAAGGAATAGAGTAAGTATTTTATCTTAATATTATAAACAAAAATAATTGAAGTATGCCCATAAAGGTAGTTTAGTGCTTCTAGAAAATGAAAGATGGGTAACATGCTTTAGGTTTGATTGTGTTGGTGCTGTGTTTTACTAAAAGGTAAAAGCTATAATTGTATATATGAAATTTAAAAAAGTGATTTTCTGTTGTCTTTCATCTTTAGTCTGACTTGCTTTCTGACAATTCAGTGGTAAAAGTACATTCGATTCTATATCTATGATGATAAAATATCATCTAATTTAGATTAAGATAAGGCACATAAAAATATTTAATAGTCCTGAATTTAAATTATTTTTTAATAAAATGAATATAAAAATAAAGAAGATTTTTTTTTCATTGTATTGAAGTAATGGAGAGGAAATAGACTCATCTATCATATATAAGAATGGAGTTTCTTAGTTTAATTTAAACAATAATATTTATATTTACTGTGAAACACTCCAAAATATTGAATCAAGGAGTTTGAGGTTTAAGTAACATTGCTATGTATATATCATTTCTTTTGTCATTAATAAGACCTTATCCATAATTGAATGAGGTTAAATGATTTTGATTATTTATTAGTAGATCTTAAATGCTACATGACATATTTAATATGTCTTTTCTATTTTTAGTAAAAGTGGGTTATCCACGGTTAAAAAATTTATGTGCTAAATTCCTTCTAAACACAGTTTCAGAATATTTTTTGATAGGAACAAATCTTAGTTTAAAAAGTATTATAATTGATGTCATTTAATTAACAAATGCAAAAGGTAAGTAATGAGACATATGGGTTGTCTCACAAAGTATCTATTGTTTATGATTTGTAGAAAAAATATATTTAAATTAAAATTTTAATAATAAAGTATTTTTTTAACTAATTAATAACATTAATACAATAAATGATACACTTTTTTGGGATAAAAGATACCTATCCGTAAGTAAGGGTTATGTTAGATGTACAAAACTGAAATACCAAATTAAATTTGTACACCTATATTTAATATAGCTAACCTAACACCTACTTACATTTTTAGGAAAAGAAATGGAAAGTAAACAAAAATTCCAATCCTGACAAATTCTATTTTCCCAAAAAAAAAAATAGGTGTCTAATCTAAAATATAAAACTACTTATCCAAATAACATTATTTTTGTAGGGTTTACTATATGTAACAAATATGACAAATCATGTGTATGTACCAATTAAAGTCAATTAATTGTGACTCAAAATTTTGATTTGATTGCTATATTGTTTTCATTTTTAAAAGCATTACTTGTACATGATTACATGGTGGTGCATAAAACTGAATCAAAATTAACTTTATACAACTATATATTCATGATCATCCAATCCGAGAGGAGAATAATTGACCCAATTTATTAGGTTTTGTGACCGTAGATTAGTTGTTCCAAATCATGTTATAAATCACATATCATATTAATGACAATAAAACAATAACTGAAAAATAATGAATTCTTAAAATTTTTAATTGATATAACATATTTTCATTTATATGAGACAAAATTCCGAACACAGTTTAGAACATGATTTTTTTTGTTCTCTAAAGTGTAAAGTGGCTCTATCTTTAGAACCCTAAAAAAGATGGAAAAGGAAGAGAAAAAAGCATTACGCAACTCCACTTCAAAGAACCACCGCACAGGAATGAAAATTCTTTGTTGACCTGTTTCAATTGAACTTTTTATGGCTATCATTGGTTTTTCTTTTTTGGAATTTTGGCAGGTAGATATTCATTCCCTTTCCCAACATTTTCATTTTTATTTTAGGCCAAATATTTTCAATTTTGTTTTAAGTGAAGAAAAAAATAAGAAGAAAGGAGTGATAATACTAATTTTGAAGAACTACCTAGCTAAGTATAAAGTAGTTGAAATGGTTAAAGACCCAACTCTATCAAAAGATTAAGTAGTTATTAGATGAAATTTAATGAACAATTTTATATATAACTAACCTAATTTGTCTCTTGACATAAAAGATTTTTGACTTATTTTTTATAAGACGAATTTTATTATATGATGAATTACAATTGTTAAAAAAAATGAATTTGAAACATGGATGAAAGCCAAAAACGAAGCAACGCATGCAACAATGCACCTAAACTTGTTTTTTGTTTATCATGCATGAATAATTGCATGGATGTAAAGGTACAAGAGAACTACAAAAGGTTATAAGACTTAAAAATTTAGAAAACAAAAAATGATGTGTCTAAGGAGTAAAAGTTGTTCAAGTCAATTTCCGGAGATGTTCGTATAGATCGATAAACCAGTGCAAATAGGGCATGGCAGGCTTGCCACTTTTATCATTGATCCAAAGCTTAGACTTCACTTTCGCTACTTCTACAACCTGTTGTATGAATGTCAATGTTGAGTTGAAGATAATATCATTCTTGACTAACCAGATAAACCATATTATTTCTAACCAAATGATGCTCCAAAACTTCTGTCGATTGGTATACTCATGTGGATGGTGAAATTGTTTATAGGTTTGTGATGTAATGCAATGAAAAACCCAACCAATTGCATATAAATTTCCAAACTAAATAGGTAAAGTTGCATAAAGAGAATAAGTATTGAGAAGATTTTGGTTGATCTTTGCATAATGTACATTAGAGGTCTCTTCCCTATGTTGGTATGTTCCCTTCTAATTAAGACTTCCATAGTTAATATTTTGTCTTTAAAGAATATAAATACAAATGTATTAACCTTCAATCGAATGCGTTTTATAATTGAGGGAGTTTATTAAAATCTTCATGGTATACAACATTTTTTGTGTATTATTATATTTTTAAAACAAGAGGCCATTTCGAGTGTGTTGATATTAAAACTATCCTTGAAATTCTAAATATATAATAATACTTTTATCATTTTATATATAGTAATATAATATTTTTATCTTAAAAGCAAAACAAAATCAAGAATTAGAGGATCCTTATTTCCAATGTTGTTTCCTGAAATTATTTTTGTCCCTATCACCTTGTTCCATGGCACATTTGGAGTTAATGTTCCTTAGTATCATAATGGCCACTCCTTTTAGTTTCAAGCAATGATTTGGTATTGCATAAACATTATTTATACTAAATTACGGAACCATATAACTAAATAAAAATGTTATTTAGGACTATTTCTTAATACCATAACCGACATTCATTCTTTTATAAAGAACTCTATACATGATACCCTAAATATCTACACATATTTTTATTTGTAACAATCTATATGCAATATAATAGACACACATGTAAATACATATAATCTAAGAATGTTTTGATAACCTTTCTTATCTCTATTGCATTAGTTGTGTCTTGGATGGAAACATTTTCCTCTATTAGAATTGTTGCTCTATTTTGTCTATGCATCAACAATATGTTATTGGAATAATCTACATATACGAGTTCGGGTATGCTTGCGATATATTTTTTTTTTTGGAGGAAAATGATAAAGTTGAGAGCAATGAAATATGTATTTTCTTCCACTTCAAAAATTAACTCGTAAATATACCTTAGAATATGGCTCCTAATCTTTTTTGTTGTATTCCATATGTGTAAGTATTCTCTCAAGCTCAAATTTTATTGCTTTGTCCTCTTTTTTCCATCATTTTGAGAATAAGGAATGTGTAAATGGAATCTATCCTCACTGTATGGAAATATGGGCAGATACTGCATGGCCATAAATAAAGAATTATATCTCTTCCCAATTAATTGTTTAATTTTAGTGCAATGGATAGAGGGTGTAGATGAAAAAAAACAAATTGATCACTTCAATTATGTGAGCCTGGAAATAGTGACATACTTGTTGAAATATATCATATTGAACCAGTGGTGGAGGTTTTAAGGTACAGGTGGGGCAGCTGCCCCTAGAATTTTTTAAATTTTTTATTAAAATATTTTTTCTATACCTTTTTATCTTCTTGAATGTATTTGTTGTCCCAAAAATGCATCGTTCTATATAAGACTGATTGTATTTAGCTAGAAAAATATTTAATCGTTAAACTTTTAAATTATAAAAAGTGATACATAGAGTGACATAGCTCTTTAGAACAACAGATGTATTTCCTTTCCCTGCACTCAAATGATGTCTTTGTGGAGATTAATTGAAACTCATATATCTCTTTAATTTGTAGCTTAATAAATAAATACACTACAACTTGCGTGATTTTTCTAAAAATTATACATAATGGAAGTTCTCTTATACATACAGATATTGATGTTGCTTATAATAATCTAACTTCATTTGAGTTTCAAATGATTATAATGAAAAATATTATGTATGTATTAATAATATATATTAAGATACTTATAAGTAATTTAATATTGATTATATATATTTTTTTGCTCAAAAATCTGTTCTTGTGAATTTCAACTAGCGAGAGAAGATTAATGTTTTTCAAAATTTTGCATGTGTTTGGGCTCATAATTGCTATAAATGTGCATACTTATGGCCATTTTGCTAGATTATTAATATAATCATTCTCTTTTTGTTTATCTTGAACGTTGTTACTTTTGCTTTTATTCTCATAGGTAAAAGTGTAAATTCATTGTATTTAAAAGGTAAAAATATTGTATCATACTACTTATTTATTTTGCTTTTAAGTTACTTTTCTTTATGGTACTTATTCGTTTTCTTGCCATTGTAGTTTGCACATAGAAACAAGTGTTGCTCTCAAGAATCGAATTCTTGATTTTTTGTCTGTCTGAGGATCTAACAAGACCTTACACTACTAGATTAACGTTTTATTGGTTTTGACGCATTAGTTTAAAAGAATCACAATTATTTCTTCAATGCATTGCAGTTACTGGTCTTGAGAGACATTGGAATGCTTTTACCAATCTATATTTATTAGTTAAAGATAGTACTACTATCCAACAACTACAAAATACTATTAAAAAAACAAGACGACCTAATTCACGAGGCTCCTGCCTAATTAAGTTTGTTAAAGATAGATATATGTAGTCTTATCCGTAACTACAATTACATGTATAATGGTGACATTTGAAAACAAATTTTTGCAACATTTTGGCGCATTATTTGTTTCTCACTTCATGAGAATTAGATAATTCCTAAGGTAGGAAAAGTTGAAGTAACCTTGAGACTCCTAACAAAATATATAAAGGTAATGCTTTATGTAATAACCATGCCATAAGAACTGATTCTAATTAACCCAAACAAGTTAACTTCTAATTTTCAAATTATATTCCAATTCTTGAATCAAAGTTGCTTGGAGTGAAATTCACATCACAGTGAACATTTTGTTTTAAGTGATTCTTTTTTCAAATAAGTGATACAAAAAATATGCTTTGCCAAAGAAGAAAATTGCACTCAGTTTTCTTATTATGTTATTTCTCAATTGTTCTTAAAGTTACTTGAACCATTGCTGTAAATAGCAATGCTTTGTGTAGTAACTTCAAGGTCACATACAAACTATTTTTTCGAATGAAAAATAACATTCACTCCATTAATATTCATTGTTGAGAATTTTCTTCTCAATGGAACATTAAAAAAATGTGACTCAATGCAATATTTCTCCAAATAAAAATCACATGTCTTGGATAGTATCTCAATTCTTACTCTAAGATAATTAGAGTATTACTTTTTATTTTTTAAAATTTTATTTTATACATTTGTCAGACAGAGAATAACATCATGTGATCCTTATCTCTTTCTAGCATAGTCTGGGGAGAGTAATAAGTAATCATATTTTTGCAAGTTATGTTGTTTTCAGAATTTGAACCGAACATAATGATACATTTTTCCTCTAGTGATAGGAATCTTCTTAATGGGTTTTGCTATAATTTCTTTTTGGGTAAGAAATTAATCTCATTCAAAATATATGATTATCCCTTTCAGCAATGTCACTCATATAAATTAAACCCTAACCATTTTAATCTTTCTGATGTTCCAACAAGACCTTGCACCATTAGATATTCATAACCCATTCTAAAGCTTGTAAACTTAAATTAAACCAAGTTGGAAAAATAATGAGCATTAAACTTGCCTAAGCCAAACTTGACTCAAATTATCTCCAAACACATACTAAAATTTTATAAATATAAAATTTTCTTGCAACAAAGACAGAATAACTAAGGTTTAAAAGCAACCACAAGCAATAAAGATAACATGTAATGAAACACAAGTTTTGACACACAGACATAAAGGTTTGAAATAAAGTTGAACAAACACAATGGGCCAACCAAAGACCCTTTATTTGAAACAAAACCATAAACTTAGAAACAGTACCAAATAATTCAAACATATTACTCTTCCTCTGATTCTGATTCTGCAGTCTGAAGCCAATCAATAAAGGGTTTAACATTCTTCCAAATCTGAGAGTCTTTGTTATTATCACCTTTCACTCCTTTCTCATACCACTTCACTATATGTTCTTCTTCCAACACATCAGCATCATAAAGTGCCTTCAAAACCAGTGCTACTTCCTTCAATGCATTGGAATTGGAGTTACCCGAAAATTCCTCAATTGCATGCAGCAATAAGGACTGTGAACCCTCATCAGCAACAGCAGCTGCAAGGTAGCTCTTCTTCTTGATTGCTTCTTTCGCAAACCCTTTCTCGATGCCATCGAATATGGCTTCATAAAGGGCACTCGTTTTTTCTTGAGCGGATCCGGGAAGTGCTGCTAGATGGGTCTGCAGTTCTTTCGCGCCGATGCCTTTCTTCAAACTTGCTTTCACTTCGTCCACCAGTTTACTATGGTCAATTGGGATACCGTTATCGGAACCATTGCTTGTCTTAGTTGAAGATTTTTTCTTCTTCTCTGGTTCATTTGTAGAGAGCATGACCATATCAGCTGTCACAGCACTTAACTGTTCTTGGATACGTTGACGAGCAGCATTTATTGATGTATCGGTTTGCCATTGTACATCGTCATCGTCGTCTTCATCTTCGTCGTGATCAACTTCCTTGTCATCAACTTGACTGTGAGTAGGCGATATGCGGTCTTCATCGGAGCCGCTTCCTTTCTTCTTCGAAGAGGCAGGTTTCGTAGTTCCAGTCTTCGAAGAAGAAGGAACTTTCTTCTTAACCTCTTTCTTTATCTTCTTCAGTTCCTCGTCTGCAGCTTCACCTTCCTTCAGTCTCTCCTTCTCAGCTCTCCTCATAGCCTTCTTGTCTTTGGCTCCTTTCTTCACTTCAGGAGGGTTCTTGATGATAAAGGTAGTCAGCTTATCTCTCATATCCACATCGGACACAAAACCGCAAGCAGCGCATTTCAGCTGGATCATTTGACTCTTAGTAATCAGAATCTCGGTCTCCGGATTCCCACAACCATAACACTGGACATATTTCTTGATGAAGTTCTCAAGAAGGCCTGCAAGTTTTGCAGTATCGTGTGCTCCATTAACATGAGAAGTGCCAGTCTTCTCTTCAAATTTCGATTGCGCTCCAAGTTCACAACCAAAATACTTGGTCGTGTAAGCAGCTGGCCTTGCCAACGCTTTTGCAATATCAACCATATTGACAATATTTGTTTTAATGCCATTACCTCTTCCCTCGATTTTCGTTATCATTCTAGGCATCTTGTACCTATAGAAGGCATCATCACTATTCCCAGCACCAATGTTCTGCAAAGCCATGACGACTAAAACACAATGTCTCCAAGAAACACACTAAATGCCACCGGCAGCAAACTCCGGACTTCAAAGTATATGCAGCTACAATGTCAATTGCTGATTGTAATCACAAACACTCTCATGCAATTATCGTACACAGCAAAGAGTAACTACAAAGCTCAATATGTTCCTGGTATGGCGCACGATGCATACAACGAAGTATTCTTGGCAGCGGCCTGTTCTTTTTTCTAGACGACGAAAAAGACTCTCCAAGCAACTCAATTGCTTCAAAATGGATGATAGCCTGTTCAAACATGAAAGAAACTTCAACGTGACACGTTCGCCTTTCAATCTACAGCTACGAAACTTGCAGGAATCCTGAATCAACAATCACAAGCTTCATTAATTAAATTACAATGGTTAAATACTTGACATTAACACTTCCATAAGGAAACAATTACATATGGAAAAAATGGTTAAAGGTCACAACATTACAACCCAAAAATATATAGTAGTTATTAAATCAAATAGATATATGAGATAAGACAAGGAAAAACATAACAAATAATCATAATACATTTTCCCAAAGTATTAAGACAAAAGTTGCAAACTTTCTCCAATAACAAGTAGATTAAATGATGAACGGTTATTCTATTTAACATCAAGTAGATCAATGATTCAATGAAACACCAACAAAATTCAAACATCATCAATGAACATCAAATATATCAATCAACTAACTACAACATCAACAACAACAACAATAAATCATTGAATGTCCAAAGACAAAAATTACATCAATCTTTCCAAAACAGAAACTTTGGGTGTTCTATTAAAATCAAGTAGATCAATTAAACAACAAAAATCAAACCTAAATTTGATTTTGCTTAAAAAGCAAAGTATATCATTCAACTCTATCAAAACCCATCACTGAAATAGATCAATCCAAAATAAATCACATACCAAAAAACATCAAAGAGCTTTAACTACAACCCAAACATTGAATTAACATAACGATACAATCAAAAAATTATTTTCAATCAATATTCAGATCTTAATCATGTCAAAATAAAACCCCAAATTTTTTAATTAAAATAAAAAATACCCAATAAGTAAATCTATCAAATCTACAACAGATTCATCTAAAAATTTGATATTGATTACATAATCTATGTTTTCCAAGATAGAACTTGAAATTAAAATATAAAAAAATAAAAATTGAAGAAAAAAAAAAAGGAAAATAGAAAAACAAAATAAGAGATAAGATTCAAACTAAAGAAGGTGGTACCTGCAGAGAATTGAGATGAAAAGATGAATAGAGAAAAGATGATGAGAAGAAAAGTTACGGCACAAAGAGAGAGAAATTGTTGTGAAGAAGCGGTGTAAGCTATGTTCTTATATATACATGTATGAATGAAGCCCAATCTATTTTTATTTTATTGTTTAAATGAAATTCTAGAGTGTTCTTTTTTCTTAAAATTTGGTTTGTTTTTATTTATTATTAAATTTACTATAGAAATATTTTATTTTAGGTTAATTATGTTTTTGGTCTCTCAAAGTTGAGTTGATTTTTAATTTTAGTTAATAGAGCATTTTTTTATTGGTCTTTATCTATATCAAAAGCTTTGTCATCTTTAATCAATGAGGTTAAATAGTTGATATGTACAATTGTGATTTTGACATTTTAGTTTAAATATTTGATTAGGAACATACCAAATTAATTTTTTTGAAATGTTTAAGGACAAATATCAATGAAAAATGAGTATGTTTAACAAAACTAGCTCTTTAGTTGAAGTATGCTACTTTATATTGCTTTTAAATTATTAAATTTGTTTTTTGTTTTTGTAAAACAACAAAGACAAAGTAACACAATAAGACAATAGTCCTATAGTGCATTATTTCACTGTGCCTTAGATAACATAAAGTAGCATGATAAGTCATTAGTCCTATAGTCCACTACTTTACGTTGTTTTTATAAAATTAAATTTATTTTTCAAAAGATTAGCAAGATGAAATAACGCGACAACACTCTATTCTTATAGTGCATTACTTCACCATGTTTTAGACGACATAAAGTATAGCGACAAAACACTAGTCCTCTAGTATACTACTTTACATTGCTTTTCAATTATTAAATTTATTTTTCTAAAAAATAATAAGATGAAGTAACGCAACAAACCACTAGTCATATAGCGCAATACTTCATCATGCTTTAGATAACATAAAATCGCACGACAAGACACTAGTCCTGTAGTGCACTACTTTACATTACTTTTATTAAAATTATTAAAATAAATTTAACAATATTAACATGTAAACAAATTGAATATGCAATAAGAGATAAAAGAATCTATTACCTATACAACAAAAAAAACTATTGTCATGTCAGCTAGGGACACATGTCATCGCCTTATGCAAAATACTTCCGCCTAAAATGTTTCATTTGCTTAATGTACAACCTCGCACACAAGATAAAAAACATTCATTAATAACATTCACATCTTTTTCTCTCTCAATTTTTTTCTCATTCATTTTTTACTCTTTACTCTTCTTCTCTTCAATAATTTATTTATGTTCTTCTTCATTGTTTTTTTTTTGTTTATGGTGTAGAAATGTTCTTATTTCGTAGTAATAGGTCAACCATTGCAACAAGGAAATCGAAGTCATCGGACTTTCAATGGTAGTAATAGGTCAACCATTGCAACAATACATGTAGGAAAATATGAAGAAAATCGCAGCGATAAAAATACAAATTTATGAGTAGAGAGAATAAAAAAGTTTCATTGTTAAAATGGGTGATACAATAATACTGGTATATGAAAAAAAGAAAATTAAATAATAGTAATCTGACAGTCGAGATTAAAACAAAATTCATGAAATATAAATATTAATTATTAATAATTTAATAATATATTTATATAAAAATGAATTTCACCAACATTTTATGGATTGATTAGGGAAGAAAAAATTATTTCACATAACTACTTATTACAAAAACATCAAATTTTGAAGTTCTTTAAGGACTTTTGCCAAATTAGTATTATATATTCTTATTATTACCTTATATATATATATATATATATATATTAGTCCTACCTTTTAATTTCTCCTTTTAACCATCTTCTAATCTCTCATTTTTTTTTATAATCTTACTTTTCTCCCCCTCTTCAATATTCACTTTTTTTCTTCCTATCACAAAATTCCAAATTTTGTGCAAAAAAAAGAGCATCCAAATAAACCATTTTAGACTCTAATAGATACTTTACTTTACTTCCTTTTTTATATATCTATTTTATTAGAGAAAAAGATGTATGTAGTGATAGTATATGAATTTTATGCACTATCATTATATAGTTTGTTATTTATATTTCATCATCCACTAGGCTAGAGTTACTATTTAACAACACTTATTTTTTGGTATTCAACATCACTTTTAGGTGTTGTATATATGAGCACAGTAGAATGTTGGGTAAGATTCAGCAATGCATACGTGAGTGATGTTGTATATGATACAATTTCACTTTATCGTATGTTCAAAAAGACAATATGCATCACATTCCTCCTGAAAACATGGCAACTGAAAAACATGATTCAACGTGAAAGTAGTTCTAATGCTATTTGTTGGACAAACTTTAAGGTGAGAACTTATTTAATGATGGATACTAACTATCATGAACATTGTCATCATACATGCAAATTATTTATAACAAATCATTTAAGAAAAGGAGAAATATGTAGCAAAAGCATACCTTACTATATTCACATAAATTATGGAGAGTAATTTTACTTGTCCGTAGTGTGTATCCAAATGCATATTCATGTTGGAATGTGTAAGTTCTTTGATCTTCCAATTCTATACCAGACTTAGTCTTAATTTCTCCTTTAATGGGATAAAAAATTGATTTGTTTGTATGCACTATCCTGCAAATCTTTAAAGTAGCTTTTCAGGTAGTTTGTAGTTTTTCGAGTCATCAAAAAGCTATTAGAGGCGTTCGTTAAACAAAAATTGAAGGTTGTTTGTAGCTTTAGAAAAAGAGTTTGTAATGTTTGAAAATTACTTTTCAGAAAGCTACTTTAAGTAACATTTAGAAAGTGAAAGTAGCTTTCAATGATTCGCCTTTCAATTTTGCCCTTCAATATTTTAATAAATTACATTATATGTCATCAAATAAAAAATCGCATTAACCTTTTAGAATCTTTTGTGATGGATAAATTATTTTCCATTGGATTTCTTTGTGATGTATATCTTACGCTTGCATTTAATTGTTAGATTATTTTCCATTGGATTTCTTTGTGATGTATATCTTTTTATGATATATATAGTGTCAATGTGAAAGAATATTATAAACTTATGTTACTTAATTGCATTTTTAGAAAAAAAATAATATTGAAAACAAAAAATATTAATATAAAACAAACAAATAAATAAAATAATAAATATCCAATTATAACTAAAATATAAAAATAAATGATTATTTTAAATTATTTATGTGTTTAATTACTTTAATTAATAAATAAATAATGTATTACATTTTTAGTCATTTTTTTAAATTTCATTTAGATATAAAACTCGTTTTTACTGAACAACTTTAGTTTAATTAGCTATCTTCACAACTACAAGTTTTCAACTACCTTCACAAGCTAGAAGCTAGCTATAAATCTCACATCTACAAGCTACAAGCTAGTTTTCCCCAAAAGAGTAATGTTATTTTCCGTGTCTACAATTGGAAATCATAACCCTTATTTATAAGAAATTAATATTTTTCATGAAGAGTAATGTCGATTTCAATTCCACTATTTTATGAGAGTGGTATTCTTCAAATTCAAACTCTTTCATGAAGAATTATACTCCATAACTTTCTTATTTCTAATTTTTCACATCACAAAAATATAAATAAAACTTTTAGTATATACTAGAAGTGACAAAATTATACATAATTCATAATCCATCTAAATCCAAGAAAATTAAATTCATTTGAATTATCTGTTATATAGCTAATGGATATAATCGAATTGATAATTTTAGTAATAAATGTATTTGAATTCGTCTATTATATCTAATGTATTTTAGTAATAAATGTAAAAATAATATTTTTGTCAAATATTTTATGATACATAATGCTAACATATTCTAACTAAAAAGAAATACCCTATATTAGCAAACCCCTTTATTTAATTATTGAATCAAACAAAACTAAGAATAGAAAAAAAATTAGTATTCATTTTTATGTAATGATATAGAAGGTATACTTCAAAAACACACAACCCTTAGACATAACATAAAACAATATTCTGATACCAAGAAATATGTGTAAATACCCAATTTTGACACGACAATATCCATCAACAACATAGCAGAATAAGAGTATATTAGTTCAACAAGACAAGGGGGCAACAAGACCCTTTATTTGAAATAAAAGGACACAACCAAAGTAAAACAAAAAGAACCAACAGTGAATAATTATAGCTCATTCTTCTTCTGTTTCTGATTCAGCACTCTGAAGCCAATCAATGAATGGTTTAACATTCTTCCAAAGTTGAGAGTCCTTTTTATCACCCTTCAATCCTTTTGAATACCACTGCACTATCGGCTCTTCCTCCAGGACATCGACATCGTAGAGTGCTTTCAAAACCAGGGCAACTTCCTTCAATGCATTGGAACTAGACTTGCAACAAAATTCTTCAATAGCGCGAAGCAATAACGATTGCGATCCCTCATCCTCGGCAACTGCAACAGCAAGGTAGCTTTTCTTCTTAATCGCTTCTTTCGCAAAACCTTTCTCGACTCCCTCGAATAGGGCCTCAAACAGAACACTCATCTTTTCTTGAGCAGATCCTGGAAGTGCAGCCAGATGAGAATGCAATTCTTTTGCACCAATGCCTTTCTTCAAACTAGCTTTCACTTCCACAGCGAGTTTATCCTTCGTGTTTCCATTCGCAGAATCGCCGCTTGCTTTGCTTGCTGCTTTTTTCTTCTTCTCTGGTTCTTTAGTAGAGAGCATGACCATATCAGCTGTCACAGCACTTAACTGTTCTTGGATACGTTGGCGAGCAGCATCTAGCGATGTATCTGTTAGCCATTGGACATCATCATCATCGTCATCATCATCATCTTCATCATGAGAAATCTCTTTATCCTCGATTTGATTGTGAGTAGGTGGTGTGCGGTCTTCATCGGAGCCACTTCCTTTCTTCTTCGAAGAGGTCGATTTAATAGCTCCAGTCTTCGAAGACGAAGAAGGAACTTTCTTTTTAACCTCTTTCTTCAGCTTTTTTAGTTCCTCGTCCGCAGCTTCGCCTTCCTTCAGTCTCTCCTTCTCCGCTCTCCTCATGGCTTTCTTGCCTTTGGATCCTTTCTTCACTTCAGGAGGGTTCTTGATGATAAAGCTAGTGAGTTTGTCTCTCATATCCACATCGGAGACAAAACCGCAAGCAGCGCATTTCAGCTGGATCATTTGACTCTTGGTAATCAAGACATCAGTTTCCGGATTTCCACAACCGTAGCATTGGACATATTTCTTAATGAAATTCTCAAGAAGGCCTGCAAGTTTTGCAGTATCATGTGATCCATTAACATGAGAAGTGCCAGTTTTCTCATCAAATTTCGATTGAGCTCCGAGTTCACAACCAAAATACTTTGTTGTGTAAGCCGCAGGTCTCGCCAACGCCTTCGCAATATCAACCATATTGACAATGTTTGTTTTGATGCCATTACCTCTTCCCTCAATCTTCGTAATCATTTTCGGCATCTTATACCTATAGAAGGCATCATCACTATTCCCAGCACCAATGTTCTGCAAGGCCATGATGACTTGAATAGACAGAGACTCAGACTAATTTCAGAAGCAGCAAATTCCGGAGTTCAAATTAAATGTAGCTTCAATGTTTGACCTTAAAGAATCTCCTTCTGCGACAATGGAAGGTTGCCAACCACAACCAACGAAATCGGATATATCCTTGTATGTCTCAGGAAGCATACAGCTAACTCTCGGCAACAACGATTTATAATCTTTTCTAGAAGAAGAAAATCCAAGTAGCTTAGTTCTTCCAAAATGGATAGTAACTGGTTCAAACATGAAAGAAACTTGGACTTGACACCTTCAACTCTGAATCTTCAACAACAGAACTTGCAGGATACTAAATCAACAACTGGAAACTTCGATTTTCGTACTGTCGAAAAGCTGATATTTGCAATCACAACAGAAAAAATTAGTTAAAACCAGAATACTGAAACTCAACCCAGATCACTAAACTAAATAAACATAATAAAATTGAAAAAAAACAACAACATCAAGAACCAAGTCATATCTTATCTGTATTAGCAACTAAATTTTCGACAAAAAAAAGATATTTGGGTTCTCCTATATTTTCTATTGTCTAGATATATGGTTAATCTGAGTTAATCAAAGAGATGATGAACATAATTTTGAAGTTATTCTTTCTGAAATTCAGCTTTTAGGATTTCAGCTTATCTTAAAAACATTGCTGCCAAAGATTATTGAAAATTCAGCTTATCTTTTAGGGTGATCCTCTTAGCTTAAATAATGAAATAGAATCATTGGAAATCTAAATATCACATAAACTTGACTTTTGTCAAAGATTACCACCAACCAAATCTTCATAAGACACATAAATTACAAAAAAACAAAACCCAACAATTATCATCTCCATATAAAACATAAAATAACATTAATAAATATGTCGGCTCAATGTCCGAGGCTATATCGGGTAGTGATGTATACAGCTTTACCCCACAAGCCGAGATACGTTACAGGTGCGCAAAGGCTAACTTTAACGTCAATAACTATCAACATTTAACAAAAAACATGAAAGTAAAAAAGGTGGTACCTGTGAGTGATAGAATGAAAAGAAAAGAATGAAGGAATGTGAGATAGAATATGAGACTGCGCAGTGAGAATATATAAATATATAGTAAGGTCATATTTGAGGTTTAGGGGTTTCTTCTACTCAGCCCGGTCCATCACCCATGCTCATAACATCAACCTCCATCTTACTGCATCATCAATCATTCATATTTAATTATACTTCATAAAAAGTATTCAAAATAAATTGTGAAGGATATAGTATCTATGTATAAATTTCTACACATGGATATTAAACTTAATAAATAGTATTGTAACCATAGTCCTTATTATAAAATATATATATAACTTAATTAGTAAATAATTACTTGAAATTGTGACCAACATGATAATATTATATGGTATATATTAATAATAATGGATATATATAAAAAAAATTATGTATAAACATTTATCTCAATTATACATCTTATTAGTCCCTAAAAAGAATTAAATTATTATATTCTCTTTTGTAATTTATGAATTATTTTCTTTTGTAATCTATAAACCACAACTTAAGTTTATATTTTCTTTTAACCTTTATTTAGTAGGATAGAGTTAGAGGAGAGAGAAAAAAGAGAGACGAAAGTTAGAGAGAAGTTGAGAGTTTCTATTCATTTTTTCTCATTCTTCTTTTATTCCAAAAATCATATAAATCTACTCTATTTCTTCTCTTTCTCACAGTTATTTTTTATTATTATTTTATGTGTGCGATTTCGTCTCATTTGTTATCAAAGAGGTTAAAGTATAAGGTTTGTGTTCCTAAAAGCATTGACTTTCTCTTCTTGTCATCAAAATGTGAAAATATTAGATACTATCTCAACTAAACTCAAAACCATGACTCATATAATTATCCCTTTTGAATTTGCAACTTTACAAAATTATGAACTTAATCTTATCAACATCATAATTATAAAAATTTCATGTGTAAAAGGAATCTTTCATACTATTTTTCATAAAAGTGACTTATACTAAAATCAGTTCAAAAAGGCAAGAGACTTTTACTAGATTAAAGTCAATAATCCCAACATGGACAAGATATTTAAGTATACACCAACTCCTTGTCTAAATTTTTATTAATGGATATCCAAAATGCAACAAGAACAAACATGTTCATATATATATATATATAGATAAAAGAATAGACATGCAGTGGAGTAAGAACCAACTACAGTAACCACATTATGGAATTACATAAAGAATAATTTTAAGGTGACATAACACATAACACAAATCTAATCAACCAATGTAAACGATATGCAAATAAACATGAAGCTAGTGACTTTTACAATAAGATATTCAAATCCCCAATAATTAATATATATATATATATATATATATATATAATATAATGCAACACTTATGCATGTCAATCAATCAATCTTCACGAAAGTGCATGAAGACCAAGATCCTAATGGAAAAGCAACTGGGATTATAAATTTTCTTAACTAAAGAAAGTAACAATGTTAATTGTTTTCAATTACCTCTATTAGAGGTGCTTAGCGGTAGACTCACTTCATTAAGAAATTATCTCTTCTGATCGTGAAATGCTCAATGGGCAGCCAAAAACGCCGACTTAGTGATTAAATATCATTAGACAGAGCTCAAAATCTCACTATACTTTCAAGTGTGTGAATAGCCTTAGGCTTTCAAAAAATCCAATCTTTCTAAAAATATTACCTAAGTTAGTTGCCTCATTCTCGATGTAATTTTACTATGCCATGTTCTCAGGACATGATTAAGACACTATCTTAGTGATCCATATTCAACACACAAAGCCACAAATGTCATTACACTTTCAAGCACATGATTACCCATAGGCTCTCAATCAACTTCATTGTCCATCGTTATCCACAAGAGAACTTAATGACATCTACCTTTTATTAAACAAAATATTTTAGAGCTATTATATCAGTTTACACTCAAACCTAACAACATAATTTCCCCCTTAAAATACTAACTCTCATTCTGCATTTCCGCTCTTGTTTTTACTCCTCACATACTAGTCACTTTTTTTCCTACTCATATAAATTCATTGATTTTCCATTTGCACACTTAATATTTATTTTTGATCCGCATATTAAGTTTCTTATATCTTTCATAACTAACTTATGACTTTCTCAAGTTCACTCACTACTCAATTTCGAATCTATTTATTTTTCATATCAACACAATAATCAACAACATAATGATTGCAATTAGGATATTTCTAAATTACAATTTTGCCACAAATAATACAAAATATATAATAACAACATCGAGCTATAAAATAAACCAAACAAACAATTAGATATATAAACATATCTATTTTCACAAATATTCATATTTATAAAAATATAATTATTTAACAAATTTTCATGACGACATAATACCATAAGTGAGTACATCACGTTGTGGTAAGCATAAGCAAATTCGCAAAACATATATTTCCAGTAAATCAAACATATAAGACTCTATACATCAACATAAAAAAGATTAAGGACTCTTATATGGAAAACAAGTTTATATAGAAATCTCTATTATACAAGATTCTCCGACTTTAGTGAGCATTGGAGATAAGAACTTCAAAAAATACTCTAAGACCACATTTAATAACTTTAACATTGTTAACATCCATTTGACCCATCATCAACTTTAACATTATTGCACCATCATCAACTTCATTGTTAACATCCATTTGACCCAAACATCACACTTTATCAGCCAATAACCAAACCTCTACCAAAAAATCAATGACCAAACCATAATCAATTTAAAAAGATTGAAAGTACTGTAATGTATCACATAAAAACACATAAAACAGGGATACAATTTTCTGAAAACCAAATTCATCCATAAAGTAAACCTTTATAATATTTTAAAATTATTAAAGGACTAACCAATTTAAACAATAATGATTATAATAAATAATAATCACACTAGGAGTTGTAATATTAGTACCTATAATAATATTAACATTTAGGTATTTCTTTAACATTCCCATGCTTCATTTTAGTTTAATATCTTCATTGTTATTTATTTTTCATGATTGTTTGAACAATATTTTGATCATTTTGACTAGACCATTTCAAAAGCCAGAGCTTAAGTTAAACTCATATATTAATATAGAAGTGAAAGGATATATACAAAATGAAATACCATAACTGTAATGTTGAATCAAAATTATCTGCACCTATGTAAATTTAAGAATTCATTCCATTCAACACAAAATTTAGGTCTCATATGTTTTAACCTAAAATTATTATGGTTATATGTGTGTCTTCTTTACTAGGATTTATATGTAAGTGCTTTTGAAGATGCATCAAATCCAACGTAGCACTCATAACTTACTAATATAATAATATTTTTTATTATTTAATAATTACTTAATTAGTGTCCACAAACAAAACACATTACTTATCATTGAGTTCTATCAAAACACATTACTTATCATTGAGTTCATAGAAATGTCAAGAACTTGTTTCTGGTTTTGCTAACCGGGTCAAAAGATAAAAATAATAACTTTTTATTCTAGAAAAGTATTCATGCAATAAATATTCAGTTTTTTTATTTATGACCAAATAAGAAATTTTAATTTTGAATTATTACTAATCAGCCAGGAGTGATGAGGTTATTGAAAGCTTGTAAAGCTTAGATACATGATTCTAACACCCTTAAGATAAGGATACATAAGAAGATTGTGATGATAACAAAAGAAGATAAATTTTGCTCTTATCATACTATATTTCTCCCTATATCAAATTCTCAACTAAAACATCAATAATACAATTCAAAACAAATCTCCTAAGATTCAAAATCAAATTTACTAAACTATTGCCTAATGCTAAGAATATCATAATTAAAAGAGTCTAAAGTATCTAAGTCATATCAGGGTTGAAATCTAAATTGTATCATATAGTAACAATTTATAAAAAGAGATAAATGAATGCAACCATAGCGTATCAATTTTGTATAGTGTCACTAAATCATGTATCATTTTATTTTATTATTGTTAACTCTTTAAAAAAGTAATAAAAATAAATGGTGAATCATATATTGATTGTATATAAATTTTTACAATAATATTGCATAGATATTACATTCATTTATAAAATAAAAATTATTAAATACTTCTTGAATATATTTCGTGAGATACTACAGGTTTGGAATATGGGTACCATACCGATCTTTTTATCTTTTGGAATAAGTGGGCTTCATAGTTAAAATAGTAAGTAGATTATATATAGAGAGAAATTAGATATTTCATCCTGTTGGTTCTGTAATTTGACTTTATCAAATAATCTTATTTATTTTTAAGATAAACCATTTGAATCCTAGAATTATGCTATGTGGAAATATATTAGATTAAATAAGAGTTAAACGAATATTGGACTAGATAAGAATTATAAAAAAATTAGATTAGATAAGAGTTATACGAATATTGGACTAGATAAGAATTATAAAAAAATTAGATAAGATAAAAAAAAAAAAAGAAGATTTTTGTGTGCAGCAGCTTACAAAAGATAACAAACGATTTTATGTGTGAATTAAGGGTTATAATTTAACTAAGATTTTTATTGTTTATGAGATCAGATTAGATTGACATAATCAATCACAATCCAGAATATTTGGTTAAGATTTAACACATCATCACAACCAAACCCAGTTTTGTATATAAACACCATAGTGTGAGATAGGAAATTTCATAAGTATTTTGTTGTTCCAAACACTAAAACTAAGATCATGACAAGCCCTATCAAATCATCCCAATGGTCAACTCTTCCCGAAGATCTTATAGAAGAAATCACACATAGGTTACCCAAACCTTGTGATTATGTTCGGTTTGGTGCTGTATGCAAAGGGTGGCATTCCTCTGTGTACAAAAATTACAAACAGAAACATCTTCTCCATTTACATCAAAACACTCCTCTACTCTTATTCCCAGCAGAAGACCGAGAAGTACGTGGTTTGTATAACATCACGCAAGGTATGATTTACAATAAATTTCAATTTAACTTGCCTAACCAAAGATGTTGTGGTTCATCATATGGATGGTTATTTTTCGTGGACAAAGTGACTAAATCGACATTGGAACTCATTCTCGTAAACCCTTTCTTGGGTGATGATAGTAAAACCATCAAACTCCCACCAATCAAATTTGGTTATGATGATGAAATTGATAGGATGGATGAATATGGTGTTGTAAAGGCTATTTTGTCAAAAGATCCTAATGTGTTCCCTCATGATTATGAAGTTGTAGCATTATATGGTATGTTTGCAAGAGTGACACATTATAAATCTGGTGACAAATTTTGGAGCTATGCTAAAAAAATTGAATGGGTACCATTCTCAGATGTTATCTTTTACAAGGATCTTATACTAGCCGTTGATAGATATAACTGGATTGTGAATTTTACTCTTGAACCAAAGAAAAGAATGCATAGTACAAATTGTTCATTTTGGTATTTAAAATGGAACACTGTTAGGGATCAACTTCCAAAGACAGCACGCAACTATTCACACAATTATCTCATGGAAAATTCTAAGGGGGATTTACTACTTGTTCGAAGGTCTTTTTGGAGTGAAGATAAGCTTGCGGCTATGGAAGCTGCAGAAGTGGAAAGAGCAAGAGAGATGAATATTGCACTCATAGACCAATATGTTGAGGTTGAAGAAAGCGAGTCTGAGTCTGATGATGAGTCTGATGATGAGTCTGAGTCTGATGATGAGTCTGAATCTGATGATGAGCTTGAGTCCGATGATGAGCCTGATTATGATGATGAGCCCGAGTCTGATGATGAGCCCGGGTCTGATGATGAGCCCGAGTCTGATGATGAGCTTGAGCCTGAGGATGAGCCTGAGTCTGAGGATGAGCCTGAGGAGAAGGAACCCCAATTGACTATGAAATTCGAAGTTTCTAAACTATCTTTTATATCAACTCATAGACGATTGAGAAAGATTAATGGAACAAAAACATTGGATGGAGAAACCTTATTCTTGGGGGATAATAATTCTATATCAGTTCCAACTTCAAAGTATCCCCAACTTCGTCCAAATTCAATTTATTACACTGATTATTACTATGATGTTTATATAAGGAATTTTCAATTTGGATCCTGTGACACTGGTATCTTCAACGTAGAGAACAGAACATTTGACAAACATTATGTTCCAAGTTTCTCAACAAAAGGGATGTCACCACCATTTTTTGTTATTCCACAGTAAAAGTTGATATCATGATTTCTTATATATAGTTTAATATTTTGCAAGGATACATGAACTCTGGTATTTTTTCTTCTTGCTATTAGTTTGTTTAACTTTGATACTATGCGTTGTGTAAATGTTGTTTTTGTTTTTTGTCATAGCAATTTTATATCACACCTTTGAGTATATCATTACATACATGTGTTTTTAAGAAGTAAACTGGAAAAAAAAAACTAATAATTCATTACTTAATTAAAGAAAGCTGTGAAGTAATTTCTATTTATATGTAAACCAATTATTAGAATGTTTGGGTAGGAAACTAATAATGCATTTTGATGGACATACGATAACACTTCCTTGATAAAATGATATATATTTTGGTAGAAAAATGATTTGTATCATGTATTTTAACGCAATTCTATGAGAATGTTGATACACAACTTTTTAATTTACATTAAACGTCCTATTAGCTACATAATTAGACCCAAATAATATATTATTGAAAACAATATAAACATCAATAATCTCAAATACACAACACAGGTTATAGAATTGACTTAAGATTTTTAAGCTAGTTTATTTAAAAGATATAATATTTGTTATTTTAAATTCTTAATTATTAGTTTATTAATATTAAAAATAATTGGTTGGGAAGATTGGTTTATGCTTGTTGAAGAGTTGTCAGCAGTAGCTGAGAAACCATCTCTTATTGCTGACATTCAATGTAACTAAGAAACCATCTCTTTGGCATGAGATGTAGTATAAATATCAATTTTTACTACTTCATCCTTCTTGAAGTGAATAATATTTAATTTACCTATTATATTTTTTAACCAAACATATCAAATTAAATTCTTTAAAACCATAATTATATAGTCTTTATTCATCAGTACATATAGGAATACGTATGAGCAAAATTTACTCTTGTAAGACACAACAATAAAAAAAAATTGTCTCCTTGCAATTTAATTGTTAGTAAAAATAAATCTAGGTAATTTTGATTCTTAAAATTAGCAAGGGTACCATTTTATTAGGGTGGTTAAGATGCTAATACATTCTCGGATCTGTAATCGACTCCCGAATCCTAAACTCTTAATCAAAAAACTATTTTATCCAAATTTGGTTTAAAATAAGTTTTCTATGTTTGCAAAAAACATAGTAGCAACTCTAAAAATGACACGTAGCCAAAAATCTGGACTTGATATCTGATGACTCTGTTGTGGACATCCATAAGAGAGTCTGGTCTATATCAGTTGTTTGCGTCAAAGAGCGTTGTTGAATCTTTGAGGTACACATTCAACAATGTTCGTTATAGTAAATGTTGTTAAATATGTGTTTGTCAATTATATTTAACAGTGTTTGTTTCAACAAGCATTATTGATTCACCTTACATTATCTAATATGTTCAACTAACAAGCGTTCTTGAATGATTGTTGTTAAATACGAATCTTGACATAGTGAATGAGTGTGAATGGAATGTTAATATGACACACATGTGAATAGGAAAAATCGAGCAAGTGATAATTTTTTGTATAAATAATGATATTTCCTCATCCTATAAATATTGTGAATGTTTGAGTAGATTGAGCAAGTGGATGTTTGCTCTCAACATTTCCTCCCAATTGAAAAACCAAAAATTGCAAATGATTATCACACAAAAAACAAAAAACGAAAGAGGGAAAGTGGTTTAAATAATATTTTTTGTTTTTATTATAATGTCCAATTTAAGATGAGAATGATAGTTTTAACTTACAATTAATATTTTGATAGTGATTATATATGATTATATAATTTTTGTATAAATTAAAAAATATTACGGATAAAATAGAAAAATAAAAATTATAGCATTATGGTAGTTATATAACAATATTATTTAGGCATGAGAGACATGTCTTAGTGACATTGTGACTTATATGAAGCCCTCAACGTGGATTCCAACTAATCAACCAAACTTCATTCATCATGAGTTGGCCTAAGTACTTGTCAAAATTAAATGTGCTTAGGTATCACTCAATTTCTTTTCTTCTAGTTTATGATATGTATCTTTAATTCTTTACCCTCTACTATTCATGAAAATACAAGAATTTAAAAGCAACTTAGGCTCTAACAAACATTTTTTTTATATTTGACTTTTTATTCTAAACATGTCAAATGATTAAATAATTTAAACAAAATACTAGGATTAAAAATGTAATGTTTAAATTAATGTTATTAAAACCGAGTCAAACATTGGAAGTAAAAACATCAATCTAATTTAATTCGACCAAACCAGAATTTTCATAGGTTGAAATTGTTTAATCTCTCATTTAATTAAGAGTATAAATCAAAACTGTTTTGCAAACTCGGTTATAAGTCGGGATTATGTTTATTAGTTGATTTCACGAATGTATTAATTTTCAATGTTCATTCAATAAGGAAACAATAATTAAAACAATCGGAATAATCCACTCTCAACAATTACAACAATTGATAGAGTACAAAAAGAGAGAACAAAACATACATTTAACATTCTTTGAGCTTTATATAATAGCCAAATGAAAAAATGGGTATGGTTTAAATTCTGATTCATTAAATTATTGCATATGAACAAGTAAAGAAACAAGACAAACTAAGAGAGTTCCACCAAAACAAGTAAAACCAAGAGTCCCAAAAACTAAACATGTTAACTCAATTAAACCACAAAACTCTTTGATTATTTTGATTTTGTAGTTATTAGAACCTGGAACATAATTATAATTCCACCCATGTTGATAATTACAACATTTTTCCAATTGCTCCTTCACCTTCACCATTTTCACCCTCTCCTTTAGAACATTCAAATTCGCATCCACAATGTTAGTGGATCTCCCTGTTGAATCATATGATGATTACACAAGTAAACATATGAATGCAAAAATATACCTAAAGAATTAAAAGTCAAAAAATAATGACAACAAATAATTGCTAGATTGTGTGTATTAATGGTGTGTTCCTATGGTTAAAGATTAATCTATATCTAGGTAGAGAGATTGTTGAAATAGTTTTACCTCTATTAGTAATGTTTTTTTGTAATATATGACATATATATCGAATTCTTAATCTTATGTTTGAAGAACTCATTCATCTAATAAATATAACACTTAATAATTAAGATCGCGAAATTATTGAAGATTACCTTCATCTTGATAGTTCTGAACTTTTATTATTGGCATCCCATGATGTCTATGGCATCCTTTGAAAGATGACCCTCTTGGTTTTAGAGAGAAGGAAGAAGAAAGAGAAGAGGCCATGTCAATTTTGCTTAATTTTTGTTTACAAAATGGTGAGAATAAGTAAGGTTGGCTAAAAGTATAGAATAACTTCAATTTTGGATTGGACTCTCTATATTGGAATACAATTTTAAAAAAAAGTTCTTCATTTTTAAATTTATTTTATTAAAAATATAAATTAAATTAAAGATAGTTGGTTATTTTTTGTGCCACATGTTATCATCCTATTACACTCTTAGGGAGTCCTTCCATTATACTATGGGTTTGGAACCCAAATCCTATCCCCAAGAAATTTCTATGTCTCTATATCAACATAATAGGACTTTGTCTAGTAATAATTAACATACCTCATTTAATTTCTAATTAATTGTCATATTAACATATTTAAGTATTTTGCAAAATATTATTGAATTGATATAGAGATACAAAAAAAAGAAGGTAATTTTGGGGTCAAGAATAAGATATAAAATCCCATGCTTTCAGGAAAAATAATCTAAGCTAATACTTGCTTGTGAGGGAAGCATGATGGGAAAGTTCTATTTGAAATGAATAAATAATTGTAGTGTTGACTTTGGAATAATCTATTCATCGATTAGTTGAAATAATAGGCTTCTTTAATTTTTTATTGAATATTCATTTCTTTAATGAAAGTTTAATGGCTATAATCATCTTGTTCTTGACACTTCGTGTTATTTAAAGGATACCTAGAATCAGCTAAATTATAATGACTTTAAATACAAAACCCAAATCAAAACTAAATAAAAATAATTAATGGCCACTTTAAAAATTAATAAAGATATGCTTTCAATTTTGGGGACCCGGAATTTTTTTATAAAACTCTTCGAAATTTGGAATATCGTACTTTCATATAATTAATTAACATGGTTCATGAACCAAGCAATATATTAAAATGGAAGAAAAAAAATAAGAATTATTATCATTCAGTAGAGCCGTTGAGGAACTTAAAAACCAACTCAGTAAAGGAGACAATTAAGAACTGCATGCATATATTGGTCTTCTACATTTTCTGCCAAATTATAATATAGTAATTATATGAGTTAATTACATCGACATCCCTGAGTTTTAGTGAAATTACACAAATCACCTCTCACTTTTTATACCTAACTAACCTCCCCTAGTTTTTATACTTTTATTACACTGATCACCCCCGCATGATAAATAAGTGTAATATTTTACACAAAAAATGTGATAAATGCAATTATGTTAAACAAAGCATGGTATATTGTGAGGAAAAATCCAAATAATATACAAATCAATGTATCTTTATTATTTTTTGTTATAGAATGCATCAACAATTCTAAAGAGATATTGTTTAAAAATTTGCTTTTATATTATATCGTAACGAACCAAAAATAATAATGAGGTATCGACTCATATATTATTTGGATTTGTCTCCACGATATACCATATTTTGTTTAACTTAATTATATTTATCACATTTTTGTTTAAAAAATCACATTTATTATAAAATTATAAAAATTAGGGGGGTTTGTGTAGATGTAGAAAAGTGATGGGTGGTTTGTGTAATTTCGCTAAAACTATTGTAAGTGTAATTCACTCTAATTATATTAATGAGATAAAAAATGTATACTATAATATTGTAAGAGTTTTATAAATTGTCACTGTATCATTTATTATTTATTCATGTTTAATTATTATTGACTCTTCAAAAAGAAATACAAATGAAAGATGAATATTAATGTTGTATTGATTATGTATAAATATTTACACTAATAATGCATAAATATTACTATATTAATATTGTATCACTTATAATATTGATTAAAGTAGTGATATAGTAGTAGGGTGATTAAACAAGTAGTTCATTAATTAAACTATTTTGTTCAACTTATCTCTCTAGATTTTCTCTCTGATTCTACTCTGCCAAAGGAATGGTAAAAATTGGGAATTAAAAGCTTATAACTTGTCAGAATTATGATTAGTATCTTATTAGATTTAAATTTACTGAAATTTGATTATATTTTATTTAGATTTATCTAATTTAATCATTATCGTTGAATAATGATTTGTTTATGATTAGATATAATAATATATTTCAATTTACCATTATATCATTTTCCACCCTTTTTTTGGTTCAAAGGTTGATTTTTTAATTGCTCATATAGTTTTACCTATAGTTCATGTTTGACCTTTCTTTGTTTTTTTACCTATTGATGTTTAAGATTTTTCACCATTGACTTAAGTTTTTGTGACGTTGACTCACATTTGACCTTACTCTTCTCAGGGTTTTATTTGGCTCATTTGTTGTATAAAATCAATAAGTTATGTTGTTGAATGATCAACAATAACATGAAATTTCACATAAATTAAACTTTCTCTCGGTTTCATTTGTCTAGTTTGATGGATAAAAATTGACCGAGTTTTCTTAGGTTTTGTTTGAGAGTCAGGAGAGAAAGGGAAGGAAAGGAATTAAAAGGTTAGGAAGGGGAGGAAGGGAAAGAAAAAGGAAGGAAATCTTTTCCATTGTTTGAGAGTATGAAATTTAGATGAAAGAGGATAAACTCATGATAACGTAATAATATTTTTTTATTTTTTCTTAAAAATGTATTTAACAATGAGAAATAAATAATAATATGTAATTACATATTATTACTAAACATATTTAGTTATTTTGACATTTTATCTATAGAAAACCTCAAATTGAGGGAACTTTAAAAATAGACACATGGAGGGTTTCGGAGGGTTTGACCCTCCAAAACGTTCCTATCTCTTTGATCCAACTCCCAAATAAGGGGAAGGCTTTCCAAAGCCATTCCTTCCCTTCCCCTCCAAAACCTTACTCCCAAACAAGGCCTTAGTGAAAGATCAGCAATGACATGACATTTGACTAAACCGTTCTCAAGGATCAACAAGGAGTTGGTCTAGTAGTGTAAGACTTCATTGGATCCCCAGGGTCGAGAGTTCAATTTTTGGGAGCGACACTTGTTGAGAGAGGCAACCACAAACTCTAAGAGTGATTAGTTTCTTATCCAAAAAGATAAATAATACTCTTAGTAGTACAAAAGAAACTGTTTTCAAGGTTTTATTTGAATCGTTGAATGAAGAAATCTGATGAGATTTGGTGGGAATGTTATCTAAGATACTTTGAGTTTTAAAACTTATTGTTCTACCTACAATTGACTTTGAGGGAGGTGTCTAAGATACTTGTGGTTTTCAAACTCATTATTACAATTTGAATATATAATACTTAGATTCATTTTATTTGATCATGTCATTAAATAATGATTTGTTTGATAATTAGACTTATTATTATGTGATTCTCTATTTGTCTTATAAATAGGAAACATATAATAATATATTTCACTTAATTATTATTGGTAGGAATGTCCCTTTTCAAATTGGTTTATGAGTCATATGTCTTGTATATCTTCTTTCTCTCATATGTAAAGCTTATTTGCTTTCTATAAAAAAATAAACTAGTTGAAATCCTTCCCAAGCCTAAACAAAGTTTACCCTAAGAAAACATAAAGTAAGATAATACTTTCATGCCTAAATTGATGATCAATGAAGAATTTTTTTTCCTTAAAAACATAATGTAAATTTATCATTGATTATTAATTGATGAACACTTCAATATTAAAGACACTTAATAAACCCTAAGATGATGATGATTATACAAGTATTGTAATCTTAAATATCAGAATATTCTAAAAATAAAAAAAATATTATTAATTAAATAATTATCCAACTTTTATTTTAATAATGAACCTATCAAGTCTTCTCACATTAGTTACGCATGGTATTCTATTATGCCTTGTAAATTAAAGTTTTCTGGTTATTTTACTCCCGTTTATATTATACATGAGTGTGATTGAAGCACATCTTAACATAAACTAGAAGTTCATTATATATACAAAGGAAGAAACACTGTTAGCCATCGTATTCACATGCTTGAATGAACCATCTTTACTCATTGAAACAACTTTAGTAAGCTGAAACCTTGAAACTCTCTATATCAATAACAGATTATATATACAATGCATAAATTAGTATTCAATGTTCAACTATATCCGCAGCTGTGCTTCATTCTTCTGTGTTTCTGTCGGACACAGCGAATAAATCTCGGTAATCAGATTGAAATGCCTCGTGATGGATGAACTAAACCAATGGCTTGGCAGCATGGTGAACTAGGGATACAGTACAGTCTGCAACTCTTACTCCCAGACAAGTTGGGGAGAAAACCACATGTCTGATGCCTCTGCTGTTTGATAATATGGTGGCTTCTTCGGCAAGACTTTGTCCTCGGAGAAGAATTCTTTCATCTGCAGCTCAATATTAAATTTCCTGTCAGCTATGACAAAACTATGTTTAAAAATCCAAAAAAAAGTATCGATAAGAACTTCGTACACCTTCGGTTAATCTAGAGTTTGTGCTACGTTTCGAAAACAAGTTATATAAGTGACAAGAGGACAGGTATGATCATTTTGACAGGTGCTCAAATAAATTGAGACTGCAGTAGAAACATAAACTCACTGGCTAAAGTTATAAGGCACTGAGTCATGTAATGTTACTTTCAGATTGGTCCTGATCTAGTTATTAAAAATTAGAAGTAAAGTAACTAGTTTGATGCTGACCATAATTTGAAAATTCCAAAGCAAACCATTATAATAATGAAATACGTTGAGATTAATTTATATGAAACTAGCCTTAACATGAAAACAGAACATTGGCATAAACTAACTATGGTCACTCAAACTGTGGTTGTTAACTTGGCTGCTTACAGCGACAACTAAGGCTGTCGTCAAAAGCGGCAGAATGGGTGGTGATGAGCAGAATATCTGTGTAGGCAGAGGAGAACCAGAATGGGTGGTTGCCGTTGTAGGCTCTGATACCATGTAAGAAATAGAACATGAAGTGGGAAGTGAAGAGAGAAGAATAACTGAATCTTCTAGAACTTTCTTATTATGACCACTTGATTTACAAAGGAGAAGAATCTCTATTTATAGTACAGCTGGCTTTCAAACAAACAAAACTAACTTAAGCCTAAGACTTCTCTAACACAAATAAAGGCTATATGGCTTTAGGCATATATGCTTTAGAGTTTCTTTTCGGCATTGAAATTGCATACCTTTATGCTCTCAGTAGTAACTGAACTATCTTTGCTTCCTCTCCTACGTGAAGATAACTCTTGGAAAGACGTAATCTTGTGTCCATTTTTTCTATCAATACCAACAACCTGAAAAGAAGAATCATAAAACTAGGAATCAATAATGGGAGTTTAGTTAACAAGGTCAAATATAAAGTATAGTATTGCACAAAACGTTCTGTACTTCTGCATCCATTATGAAAGTCAATGCAACTGGCTTGCAGGCTTCCATAATTATGTCACAATCAGATCAAGAACTACAATGATCTGATTGAGTAACACTAGGTGTCTCATTTTTAGGCAGTGCTTTGCTAAAGAATTTTGTTATCGTGAACTGCTTCGAACTACTTGATTCTGATTTTGCCTTGACCTTTACTTTCTTGCTGGGCTTACTCGCACTACCTCTCTTCTTTTTAGCAGGGGAAATGGAACTAGGTACTGCTGTATGTCTCAGGTTAGCTGATTTAGAGTCTTGACTTGAAAAAATGACAACATTTTTGGGAGTGTTTTTTGTATTCAGGCATATAGGGCCTTGAATTGGAGAAATGTCAAAAAAATTGTGATCGTTGTTTGTATTCAGGCATGCTTTTGAAGGTGAATCAGATTCAGTTAATGTGCAGCATTTCGACAATGCAACAGAAGCTTGACATGACAATGCTTGCTGATGAAATTCAGTTTCACGTTCATAGAAATAAGAAACAGCTTCAACAATATTGTTCTCTGAGATGCTGATCAGATCTAACAACTGGCTTCGAGTGACCCATGTGGGCAAACAACAACTAAGTTCTTGAATGATTTTATCTTTTTCTTCATCAGTAAGTAAAGTAGGACTTCCCGTACAAGGTTCACCTGTAAACGAGGGCAAATTCACATCACTATTTGGATTAATGCTTTTATGAACTTCCATGTCAGATGACTCGACTTCTTTTCCCATGTTCTGCCCTGGTTTCAGAGTGTCATCATCACTAACATCCTTCTCAGCCTTGGAACCGACTTCCCCAGAGGCACAATGAAAACCCCTTAAAAATTCCGGCTTGTTGGCCATCTCATCAATTAGCTGAGCAAAATACTTTCTCATTTTGTCAGCATGTTTACTATCACTTTTCTCAACATCTAAACCTACCGTCGGAATAACACGCTTCGGTCTCAAAAACTTCACATATTCCCCCAGCTCCTCATAATTCGAATGCTCACTATACGGCACAAGATGAATCTCAAATGAATCCTTAGACTTCACCACAAATTTATTGCGCTTCACTTCATAAGTCCATCCAGTCGGAACAAATCCAACAACCTTCGAGTACCCTCTCTCACTCATAATCTCTTTCATTCTAACGAAATTCGGCCTAAAGTACGGCCACGTCTCCCCCAACACATTCCACCCAACGACATGAATATTACTCTCCAAACGATCCTCCGTAAACACACCACTCTCTCCATACCCTAAAACCCTCAAAACCTCCATTTCCCTAGCATCCACATGAATCTTCCGGTTAAACCGCCGAGCAAGCTCAAGCAAAATCTTCTCCTTACCAATAACATACATAGCAACAAGAAACAACACATTATCATCATCATCATCACATTGAACCCTAACCCTCTCTACAACATCAACTATATACTCAATAGATTCATCTTGTGAAGGGAACACAAACTTAGGGTTACAATAAGTAGTATCCAAAAAAACAGCATCAGCACCAATAAATGGAGCAAGAGAAGGTTCTAGAATCATTGACTTACAAAACCTGAAATCGCCGGTATGGACAAATCTCTCGCCGGTAGGGATGCTGAAGAGAAATTGGACGGCGCCGGGGCAGTGATTGGCGTCGATGAGCGTGACTTCGGCGCCGTCGATATGGAAGGGTTGGCGGAGGGGGAGGGGGACGACGAAGGAGGGAGGGATGTGGAGGATTTGAATGAGGAGGCGGGCGGTGGTGGCGGAGCAGTAGATGAGGCCGTGGGACCAATTGGAGGAGAGGCCGGAGTAGTGGTCGGAGTGGAAGTGGGAGAGGAAGTAGGAGAAGGAGGGGGAGGTGGTGGTGGTGTGATGGAAGGTGTCGACGAGGAAGCGGGTGTTGGGGATCAGTTTGGAGTGCGGCGGCGGCGGCGGTAATGGTGGTGGTTGGAGGTGGAGGGATTTGTGGGTGGAGGTTAGGGTTTTTCGGGGTTTGGATTGAGAATGCATGATTATTGTGGTGATGATGGAAAAGAATGAATGGATCTTAGACTAACGTTATATTGATTTGGAAGGGAAGGAATCAAAACTGATACATGCAACGTTATATTATAGAGTAAATTAGGCTATATAATTACACAAACTATTCTCACTTTTATAAATTTATACAAATTCTCCCTTAGAAATATTGTGTAGATAAGTCCAAATAATATACAAATTAATATATTGTTTAAATCGCTCTTATAATATAAAGAACCAAAGATAATAAAGAAATATTGACTATATTATTTGGACTTGTCTACACAATATATCATGTTTTGTTTAACTTAGTTGTATTTATCACATTTTTTATTATAAAAGATTACACTTATGTCTTATGCAGGGGTGGTTAATGCAATAAAAGTATAAAAATTAGGGGATGATTCTAAAAAGTGAGAAATAATTTATGTAATTTTATTAAAACTCAGAAGATGGCAGTATAATTTACTCTATATCATATGTGATTAAATGATGAATAAAATATGGTATTTCTCCTAAATTTATTTACTTTCAATCATTTATTAAATGAATAATATATTAAGTATATGTAAATCTTTATTCTATTAGTATATAAATATTATATTATTAAATGATATTTGGTAAATCATTATGCCAATGAATTAGTCTTGCTAGTTATTTCCTTTGTTCTTTTTATATAATTAAAAGTATTGTAATGTCATTAGATTTATGTAGTAGACAAAACTTAGTTCCACTAAGCATTCTTATAAAATAAGAGGTGATAAAGAATCCATCAAAATCAACACAAATAACTTCAACAATAAAAGCTAAAGTTTTGAAAGTACAATCCTAAAATATGACAACAATTTTCAGCCTATGAAACAAGTAGAAAATTTGAAGTAAAATGCTACTCTTCCATAGCATCTCCTCCTACTTCAATCACTTCCACCTTCTTAGTCAATGGGGTAATCTTTGTCAACAGAATCTCTGTAACATATAAACACATAACATTAGAAACTACATCCATTCATTTATTCAAATGCCACAATGTTTATTAAGGGGGAAAAGGAGGTAGAGTCATTACCAATATCAGATTACTTCATTTAAATAATGTAATGGAATTATACAAGACTATTCAACTTAGAGTTATGTACTATGTTTCCTTGTCCTTTCCAATTGAAGCAAATATTTAAGGATGTTAAGCATATAATTTGCTTTATCTTATTTCTAACTAAAAATTAACAAAATAGGCGGCCCACTAGGCTCTCGCATAGTAGGATCTGGGGAGAGAGTAGATGAACGCAACCTTGCCCTTGCAAGCAGAGAGGCTATTTCCATGAATAGAAGCACTTCGATTCTTAGAAATGGCACCCGAAAGGATCTCACTCAATCTAGAAGCGAGAACTTATGTACGATCTTTTAAACACTAGAAACTAAACTAAGAAGGACAGTCCAATACACGAGGCTCCTACCTAGTGGGGTCTGGAGATAGATGTACACAATCTTACCATTGCAAGTGAAGAGGTTTCCCATAACTTCCAGTTGACAAGGCAAACAACTTTACCGTTGTGTTGACTCACTGTCTTCTAAACACTAGAAACCAAACTAAAGAGACCAAAATTCTCAACTTCAACTGGCCTACTCTTTCTATGAAAAAGAGCAATAGACTTAGGGTTCATGGAAAACTAAAAACAGGTGCAATAGACTTCCTTCTCCTCATAAGGCCTTTCGGATCGACAAGCCTTATCCCAAGTACTCCAAATCGTCAATGAAAAAGGCCTAACAAGCATATCATAAGTGAAAAAGTCGGAATAGAACCTATAGACTTCAAAAGCAATGATCTTAGTGTAGCTAATAATACTACCAACTTTAAGTTTAAACTCTTACTAAGCTTGTTCTTCGCACCCCAAAAGCCATCCTATGAAATAAACTCACATTGCATCCCAGTCCTTTGCCCTGTTGAAATTTCATCTCTTGTATCCGACTAGATTCCTCTCTAACCAGAATTTCATCTAACTCCATAATCTTAACTTCTGCCTCCTAGCACACAAAACCTCTGAAAGGTTACCGTCTAGCTCCAACCGACAAACATCCACCCTGGGTCCAAATCTCGAGAACAGACTGCATGTGGGTCTGCTTGCTGTCCTCTTTGAACCTATCAAGTGCGCAAGTTGCCACACTCCATTTCTAAATATTGACTATCTAACACATTCCTTTCCTTACACTCAACACATGCCCCTTCCTTTACTAATATATGTTGTGGTGATTGGGGGCCTAATTCTTAACTCGGAAAAATGCGATGTATGTCAAATGCTTCTATTAACTACCTGAACAAAATAGCAACAAAAGGTGTGATCCACACGATGTTAAAGTGTCAACAGATGATTGTTTCCGTTGAAATACAAGGAGGTAAATTGTACATTTTTATAAGTTGAAAATGTCTTGTAAATTAAGGCGCTATTATCTATGTTCTATACGGCAAAACACTATATTCTCAAGATCGAAATGTTTCTCAAATCAAGTGATACTAAGTCATTCTAATCATTGTGATCTTGTGTATTAGCAAAGGTTGCCACTAACCAGTCTTTTTGGAGAAAGTAAAACCGTTTGGATTGATATATGTACGAGGATTTGGCTCAAGGTGGTTCCGGAGATAGTCCACTTGCCCCTGTGAAACATTAATGAATATTTTTCACTAAACTAGATTCTTCACCTCAAAGAACAACATGTAGCATTGGGCATCAAGGTACTAACCTTGGTTATCACACAAACATCGACATTACTTCCACTTCCCAAGTCATTAAATATACCAGCACATATCGCATCAACAACTAGCTTTATTCCTTCATCCCTCTGCACAAAATAAAAAATGTTTGGACCAAATTAATATCTCTAAAAAATGCAACATCAAATTTTACAACATTTGAGAAGTTGCAAATAGCACAGTATCAATTATCACAATATTAATGTACGTGTTTACATAGACTCGAAATTAACATATCATTTTCAAACTATACCATTGAAAAGATCATGAATAGTATACCATTTGAGAAAATATCATGATTACTTGTCTAATAAGTGTTAAGGTTGACCTGCCTCATAATTTTTCTAACAAAAAACACTTTACCATTATCCGAATTCAATGGTTTCAATAAATCCCCTAGACCGGTTCACCTTGGACCAGAATACTAGATCTAGAGCTACCTTCAACGTTTTGTGTTGCAATAAATCCTATTTTTTTTATTCTCAACTGAAGAAGACATGATTTCTAAGTCTCAATTTGCTTACTTACGCTTAAGTTTTCCTTGTATCCGGACTCAAATACAGACATCGCAGCAAGTGAACCTGATCCCATTGTAGCAAAGGGGAGGGTATCAGTTGACCCATGTGGATAAATCTGCAGAATATATTATCAAAACTCGAGTCATATGAAATCAAAATATATGCATTAAAAACAAGGAAAGTTGAGTGTAGAAGATAAAAATTATATGCAACAAACTCACAGTATGCAAATGAGGTCCAGTGAAATCAACCCCACCAAGAACTAAAGCAGCTGAGACATGACCTTGGTAACTGGAAATAATTTAAACAAGTCAGAATGAGTGTCCGACACAAAGAGTAAGTAACTAGAGAGGATCGTATTAAAACTCAACTTGAAAAGGTGTCTCTTCAGGAGAGTCAGTGCTGTAACAACTCTTGATTCTCGACCAGTATGGTAGCGGTGTAGTTTCAGCTGTGAGCTAACCATGTCTACAACAAAAATAAGCTTCTCACTTTTAATTGCATTATTAAATTCACAATAGCAAAACATAAAACACCAGTCATGTGAAACTATTAATAAGGCATGAAATAAGAATGTGCAAGAAGAAATATACGCGTTTTAAAAAATACCTGTTACTGCCTCAGTATCGGCGGCAGTGCCTGCTCCGCAACAATACATGTTGGGTGCCATATAATGAATTTTCTCACAGTTTTTATCAGCGACAATGGGTCCTTCAGTAGCCCTAGTATCGGCTCCAAGAATGACTCCATCCTGAGACAAATTTATTATGTTGGAAACTTTGACAATTGAGAATACTATACAAATTAAAAATTAAAGTAAATATGCAATCAACATACACAGTTATATAATTTATAAAACATCACGTGGAAGAGGTGATGGTACAATGGTTTCTAATTTATAAAACTTTTTTATAAACCATTGCATGAGTGGTATGACTTTTTATCACCAATAGTTTCTAAATGCCACCCAGAAAAGAAAATCAATACTAGACATAATTTATCACCAATTGCGTGAGGGTTCCTACTACCATATTAAGATTCCATTTCAAAACCAATTGGCAATGAGAAGGGTGGCTCAACATGTATTTAATTTATGCCTACAAGAATGAAGCTGACAATGTGAGACTTACTTCCCAACATGTCCCTCCAAAAAAGTCGGCCGGACTAGGCAAAGGGTTACCTTTGACCAACAGCATAAGGGCATCTTCTTACCCATGACATCCAGAAAGAATGACTTTCATACCATGTTAAGGTTATATCTCAAAACCAATTGGCATCGAGAGGATTAACCCAACAAATATTTAAACCATGAATATGAGAATGACACAGTGACGATGTGAGACTTATTTCCCAACAAAAGTTACTACTTGAACCATTAATTCATACCTGAAAAACTAAACCAACAATAGTGGTTCCAGTTTTGAGAAAAGATTGAGGCTTAAGACCATTCTTCTCAAGCATTGCATTTCTTCTGCATAGATCAAAACTGAATCCACCCTTAGGAGGAACATCCACCAACTTAGACATACTCAATATTCAAAAAATTAACCCTACAAACATTAAAAAAATTCATAATTTAAGATACCCATAAGTCTCATTCTACCAAAAACATTAAATAATTTCAGAAAAATTCAACATTTAATCGAGAGAAAAAAACTACACCAATAGAAATAAAAACATCAAATCATAACAAAAAATGAAAAAAAAACAATACCCAGTAATTAAAAGTTGATTGAAATGAGAGAAAAGTGCTTACGAGCTAAGAAGTGAAGAAATAGAAAAAGTGCGATATAGAGAGTGTGTTGAACTTGTAGAGGAAGAAATGAAAATAGATTGTTTTTGAAAATAAAAAATAAAGAAAAGTTGGTATGGGCCAACAAAACCAAATTGGGCTTCTTGAAGCATTAAGTGATTTCAACCATTGTTCTTTAAGTTCAAATACTAGAAATTATTAACCGTCGCCTCAAATGGTACATGTTTGATTTCCCTTAAGCAAAATCTCGGGTTCTGAGTCTTGTTGATGGAAAAAATATCCGTTGGAAGAGTTAGCTCCACGTACGTGTGGATGTTCCCGGCTCAGACATGATTGCCTCCAGTACGATGATACCTGTGGTAAACCAAAAAAAATAATAAAAATTATTAGTGATTTTGGTTTAATCTTTAGTAGAATTATCTTTTTAGGATTATCCAAACATGTTATGTGGATATGTTTTGTTTAATTATTTTATGTGTTTTATTTTATTTTCTTAATTATTGAGAATTTTTTGGATTTTAAATGTTTTTAAAATTATGATATTAAATATCATCTCAAATAGTATTTGTAAGAACATAAAACTAGACTTTACGACTATATATGAATAGTTATGATTAAAAGTTAATTATTATCATATAATCACATCTTTTAATCTTAATCTTTTAAATAAGATCTAATATTTCTAATATCATTTTTCAAAATAACAATCGTTCTTATCTGAATAATTCTCCCATAAAGAAATAGCAAGGAAACGGTAAAAAAAGTAAGTTCATTACATGAATAATAACCTCTTCACTCTAGAAGTGTATAGCCAATGGAAATTGCACAAAAAGTGATTTTTTGCTTTTGTGTGTTTAAATCCAAATAGACGAAAATTTATGTAATTTATGTCTTCTCTATTTACTCTTAGGTCAAGTTAGTTTGCGTTGATGCAAATTATTATTTTTGCTGTTGGATCAAATAATTTTTAATTTCATTCGTCAAATTCATGTCTTGTTACCGTTTCAGTATAGAAGTTACGATCTAGCAACACTACTTTTGTTTCGTATAGAAGTCATGATTTAGCAATACGACTTCTGGTAGTTGGGAAGTCGATATACACCATAACGACTTCAGTTAGTTTGGAAGTTGTTTTATAGAAGTACGACTTATGTGTACCTTAGAAGTCAGATTGGTATAGTATGACTTTTATGCACCTTACATCTAAGTTGACGAGTAGATTATTATTTCTAAGTTTCAATGATTCGAGATAAATGCAAATTGATCCCATGGTTTGTGAGTTCTGACAACATGCAGTGGTATTTATTTTATTGAAGAAGAATCATATTTTGGACACAACATAGTGGACCATTTTTCTTCCATGCTGCTCTACTACTATTAGAAACTTAGAATTTTATTTTAGAAAACACATGTAAAAGTCGTACTTTTCTAAGATGACTTCAACAAGAAAGTCGTACTTCTCCAAGACGACTTCATCATGACCAGAAATTGTCATACACCATCACGACTTCTATATTGAAGTCATATTCTGCCGTCATAACTTGTAAAAATTTTCCAAAATGGTATCCGATTATCAAAAAAATTCATTCAATGGCTATATGCAGTTCGCTTCAAAACGAACTAAGTAGTAATTCACAAATTAGCAAGCACCTTTTTCTCACACAGTAGGCCATGTGGAATTTAATTTATTCTTTTAACTTGTTAGCTTATTGAAATCTTATCCAAACTTAGGGTGCTTCAATGGTTTTATAACTTGTTGGAAATGAAATGAAATTTATTGGAGAATAGAGTTGTCAAATATTAAATAAAAAAAGGATTTAAATGTATTCTATATGTGTGCTTGTATATGTATCATCAACTTATCTATATAAATATGTATGCATGGTGTGTGGGTGCAATGTGTCCCGTTTCTTATTTTAACATTAGAATTTAATTTGGAGTGTAAACCTCACCAATAATGTTGCATTCCTTGAGACCTGTAAGTTATGGATTCAACTCCTGAAAATGAAATCTTCGCTTATGAGAATAAAATAAAATACATTTAATCTCCTTGGATTCCATTAAATTAGAGTCACCTATACAAGTAAAACAGAATTTGCAAAACAGAATTAATCAACTTGCCTAAAACAGAAACTAAACAGAAAAAGGGATAACCCAACTGAATAAAAAACACTTCAACATGTATGTTGTGAGGATACTATTTATTGTGGAGTTTGATATTTCTTTTGAACTATGATTATTGAAGTAGACAATGATGATAGCGATTGAGACATTCTAAGGGAGCTCTAAGGTTCAACTTGACTGAGTATTGAAGAAGACATTTGTTGTTGAACTTTGATGTAGATGTTCCATAATATTGAAAGGCGTCCTAACAATAAAGAGTTTTGTGGCGTGTTTTGTTAGACGATGGTACGAGAAGTTGTACTACAAGTTTGGAGAGCTAGGCTCTTAGAGACATCGTCAAGATACTCAAAAAAAGTAATGTTGAATGAGAGCATGCTCTTAATTATGTGAAAAATCTGTTAAAAGAAGTTAGATATTGAGCAAGGTAGGTAGAGATATTCAGCAAAGTGGATATTGTTGTATAGATTTTCCAACCAACAAGATATTTCAATCAATGTAGAGATTGTTGGGATTTACTTAAAATATATTAGTGTTCAATCAAATAAAACCTATTTTGTTATTCAACAATTCAATAGGTTTAATATAAGTTTCTTAGATAACAATATAAATATAAAATTAAACTTAATAGAAAGGGTTATTTCAGTTTTTTTACTTTATTACATGTGGATGTTTATATATCATTCCAAACATAATTAAAAATATTTTAATCATTTAAAAAACCAAAGGTGTATTGAAGATACATAAAACAAACACATTTCCATTCTTTCAATTTTTTAAAACAAAAAATAGTAGATGAAATTAAACAAGTATCTAAATTTTATTTCCTGAAAATGAAAACTATATTTAAGAAATAGAAAATAAAAATAAAAATAAGACACGTTTTCCTTATTTTACAATTTTATTGTTTTGGTTGTACACTTATTTTTTTAAGATATAGCCGTGGTGAGTAAAAAAGATAACACATAATTGTTTACATTCAGATAGTAATAAAGACGACAAAGGTGGAGCTATAGCCACAGAGGTATATATATATATTATACACATATATACATACATGAGAATGATTTAGGTTGAGAAAAATGCAATCGTGAGAAATGTAAATAATTAATATAAATCATTAGATCTAATTTGAACGATTAAGATTGAAAGATATATACATATGAGTATCATGTGATCATCAATTAACTTTTTAATCCTAATTATTCATGACCATTTATAAGACAAATTTATTATTCTCACAATTTTTATACTACAAGTATTTCTACTTGACTCATCCTCTACATACATATTATATATATATATAAAACATTTGTGACTGAAAGTGACTAATATATAAGAGAGGAAAGTAATGATATTGAAACTATTATTGTTAAGGTTGTAGCCATGGAAGAAGGTGATAATGGAAAATGGGCATGGATGAAGATGAGAAAAACATTAATGGAGGAGTTGAAAAAAGTGGGACCTATAGCATTACCAATGGTGGTTGTGACTATGTTACAATATCTTTTGCAAGTAGTTTCATTCATGATGGTTGGTCATCTTGGCAAGCTTTCCCTTTCAAGTGTTGCTATTGCTACTTCTCTCACCAATGTTTCTGGGTTTAGTGTTTTGGTAAGTTCTCTCCATTTCATTTCATTCCAACTTAGTTTATCGGTCGGTATAATCAATCGTATCCCTTTCCTATTGGGTCAGGAACTAATTGTTTTCGGGATTTATAGTTGTCTCTCCTAACAAAGTGTCATTCTTATAAATCGAACACTTGACTTTTTGATCTTATCTGAGGATCCAGTAAAAATTTATACCACTGAACTAACGAGTTGTTGGTAGAACTTTTGAATTTTTGATCTCATGTAATCTTGAACTTTAATTCATAGTCTCTAAAAAAAAGTAAATGTACTAGTTAGTCCTTAAATTAGTAGATTGAAAAAATGGTATCTTGGTAAACAAACCTGAAAATATGGTACATTTGATATGTTTAATTTCATATTTTCAAGACTTGTGTGTTTTTTAAAGCCTGACTAAACAAACCTGGAAGTGTCAGGTGATTTTTTTAATCAAAATAATCAATTTAAAAAAAAAAATAAATGGACCCTTCATCGTTTCAGGGGTCAGTTTTAAATTCAATAATGCTTAGATTTATTTACTTACATTTATATCATTTTTATTATTATTATATTTAAATTCAATTAAGAGAAATGAGATTAGGTATCATGGTATAAACATGGTAGAATATATACTCTTCCACCTTTTCTTATATTTTTCTTCCTTTTTCATATTTTATGCAAAGTGCAAATATTTTCTTGTTTCTAAAGTCTTATACTGAATTCAAACTTTTCCAAAAAAAGTAGATTAATTGGAGTGTTCACCATTAGTTTAGATCGATTTAAGTTAGAAAACAAAACTAAAATAAACAATATTATTTACATTGGTTTGGATAATTGGATTCAATACTTACATTTTGAGAATTGATTCCATTTTAATCGGTTTTTAGTGTATAGTTTTTTTTATACAATTGTTAGACTTGTTTTCCATAAATTTCTATTATAAGTAGGTAACTAATCTATAAAGATATAATCAAATGCATAAATAAAAATCTCCATTTTAAGTGACCCAAGTCTTCACTCATACCTACATACTTTGGTTGTGAGAATAATATTTAATCTTAGATTTTTTGAGTTTCTAAAAACCCTATTAAAATGTAAGAAGAAAATAAGAAAAATGTTAAATGATAGCACATCATTTTACATGCTTAGAATAATATCGAATCACAAAATTATAAGAATCTAAGAAATTAGAATTATTAAAACTCTACAATATTAGTAATCAATTTGGATTATTTTATACAGTTTTGTATTTTTTTTCTAAACTGAAAATCAACCAAATTCTGCTTCATTAAAAAAAGGGAACACGAGTTATCCATTTTTGTAATTGTAATTATCCTAGTTTCATAGTGTCATCATAACTATTGACCTAAGTTAGGAAAGTTTTCTCTACCTATTAAAGCTAAATCTTGTTTTGTACTATCAATAGTATTCTCTCGTCTTAAGAAATTAAAATCTTTCGAGATTTGTGGTGGTCTCTCCCAACCAATATCGTTTATATAAATCAAACTATTGATATTTTAATCATCCTAGAAATCTATCGAACCTTGCACCATTAGATCAACATCTTATAAACCATTTTTATTGATATGAAGTAGACAACTTTGATCAATTACTATTTTCTAGCTACAAAATAACAAGATTACCTATTTAAGGGAAAATTGTTCATAAGCTAGTATGAAGAAATAAAACTAGTAGTGTGAGGTAACACCTTTGGAAATTTTTATGGTTATAGTACATTTTTTAGCTGTAAAGCAATTATTGAATGTTAATTTTTTTAGTTATAAATAAATGTTGAAGAGGGGACAAGGTATGTCAATGTCACAGTTTATCACGTTAACTAATTTTAATTATGAATTGTTTAATTTAATTAACCAATAAAAAATTAGTACATGGTTGTCACACATAATCAATTATGTAAGATATTATTGTTCCTCAATTAATATTTATTATCATTTACAATTTGGGTTATGACCATAAAGTCAGCTCGCCCGCATAGAAGTATTGGCTCGAGTATATTATGAAAAATATATTTATTATTGCAAAATGCATATCTAAAATGTTTGCTTAGCCCACAAACATTTCTAATCGGCAGGACAATCTACCCATGAGTTTTATCATCTTAATTATTAAGTGTTATATTTTGTTTTCTCATTGGACTTGAAGGATATGTGATGTTAAATTATTTGAACTAATATGTTGTTATGTATAATTTTAAAAATGTGATATTGACATATGATTAATTTTTTAATTTTGATTAATTTTATTTACTTTTTTTTTCATTTTTAAACTGTTAGAGGGCACTCGCAAGTCCGTCTGTCCATATTTAGCGTGTGCAATATATGATATTTCATGCTCTTTTCACAAACAGACATGCCTATGTCTACCCTAATTTAGGCAGATATTACATCGACACATACAAAACAACCCAAATTTTCAACACTATTATTTATATATAAAATATTTTTATTTAAGAATTAGTAATTAATAACAAAGTAAGTGCACTTAAATTAAATTAAGCATAAGGTATAATCCCCTAAAATATTATATTTATTTTCACTAACCATAATCATGACACATTGATTTCTCTTATTTCAATATTGCAGTCAGGAATGGCTGGTGGATTAGAAACTCTATGTGGCCAAGCATATGGAGCACAACAATATGATAAATTTGGAACCTATACTTACACTGCCATAATCTCTCTCATTTTTATATGTGCCCCAATCACTATTATATGGTTTTTCCTAGACAAAATATTAATACTCATAGGCCAAAACCCAATAATCTCTTATGAAGCTCATAAATATGCCATTTGGTTAATACCTGCTTTATTTGGTTCTGCAATTCTTAAACCTTTAACAAGATTTTTCCAAACTCAAAGTTTAATTACCCCAATGATTACAAGTTCTGCTATAGTTTTGTGTTTTCATATAGTGACATGTTGGACTTTAGTGTATAAATTTGAGTTAGGAATTGTTGGTGCTGCAATTTCAACTAGCCTATGTACTTGGTTGAATGTGGTGTTACTTTTGTGCTTTGTGAAGTTTTCTTCTGCTTGTGAGAATACACGTGTCACGTTTTCAAAGAAGGCTTTGCTTGGTATTGGAGAGTTTTTTCAGTTTGGTGTTCCAGCTGCAGTCATGGTTTGGTAACTCTTTACTTTTCTTATACTCTTTTATATTTTTTACATGAGTTTTGTGATGTAATCCAACCCTACCTGTTTGTCGATGGTCCGATCATGATCGAGTCTAAATAAGGTTAGTCTCATCAGGTCTAGTAGACCATATCAATATTTAGGGTCGGGTAGAGACCAAATATGAATCAGCTCGACCCGTCTTATGGTCACTCACTCATCATGTTTGAGTGTCTTTATTCAATTATATACAGAGTAATGATATTACTTTGGTAAAAAATATTATTGATTCTCTAATTTTTCATTATATATACATATATAATTTCATATGTCAAATTACATATACATAATAATAAATAATATTGAGAAGATTTTTTCGTAAAGGAGTAGGTATGCATTATATTTAATCAGGTCTAGGGTCGAGTTCAAGTTCATATGCTGACCCGATCGACATTTATTGGTCGAATTTTCTTCGAATCTAGGGTCGGATCTGAGTTTAAAAAATAACTCTATCAATGAGATTACAATGGGCATCTAGACTCACATATAATATCAATCGGGTCGGATTTGTGTTTTTGGATAAGTACTCAGGACCTATTATCATTTTTTATGTATAGAAAAAGCATCTATGAACACTAGGAGAGTTTAAAGAATTTGAATTATGATGTTTTACCATAAAAAGAAGAAGAAAAAGTGCAGAAATAGAATGCCTAAAGTACACATATATTATTAGATTATTTAGGATGTCATCACAAATATAGAGGACCCATTCTTAACTTATGAATTATTATTATTTTAAATGTCATCACAAATATAGAGGACCCATGATTTAGATTGTTGATTAGGATGCATGATTGAGATAATTAAACTCATCACTCAATTAATCTATTTATAAATTCTGTCTATATTCATTCACATTAGATTCAAATATGCAACTTGCCAATGAAATGAATTGTATATTTAAATAAATTTCGACTAAGAATTCTATCCTTTACTAGAAGGAGGAGTTTTGTTATAAAGAAAAACAATATATATGATACTTTAATCTTTTATTGTTTTATTTATAAGTGTTAACACTTTTATCCTTAAAACAAAAATAAAAAAAACTACCCATTAATCTATTTATGTAATTTATATAACATCTATAATTTATTGTGTTGTAGTCTTAAATGGTGGGCTTGCGAGTTATTTGTATTGCTATCTGGACTTCTTCCAAATCCAGAATTGCAAACATCGATTCTATCTATATGGTATAATATTATTATTTTTGTATAATTTTTCAGATTAACCCATTATTTTAGAAGTTAAAAAAAATAATCTAATCTATTACATTGTTTTTTATATTCAGCTTAACAATCTCTACATTGCACTTCACCATATCCTATGCAATTGGAGCTGCTGCTAGGTTCGTTTCTCACTTAATTAACCATACTATATGCTCATCACAAAATGTTAATCTAACAACTTTTTTATTAAATTGTTTTTCATATACAAATCTTAATCATTTACCACTTGCCTATTTTTAATTTTAATGCAAATTAATAGTTATTATAAGGGGAAAATGTAGCAACCCTAAGGTTTATCCTAATGACAAATACATAATATAAATTTTGATTAATTTTTAACATAAACTTAATATTTATGTACTGTCACTATAAAGTTTTTTATATACTTAATATATTATCCACCCTTCATGATATTGTTTTAGGTTTAATGAAATAAATTATAAATATTGCGTTAACAATATAAAAACCTTTTCCTAATTAGTGCATAGACTATTTTTTTGATTGAGTTCAAACGAAATATGAATTTCACTCAATAAAAAATAAATAGAGTGTCTGTGCTTGTGTGATAATGATAAACATCAAGTTACTAAGTACAATTTCCTCATTTATAAAAGAGAAAAAAATGTATTGACTAATAATATAAAAGTTTTATGTACTGTCAACTTATTATTCACTTTTTAATTTTAATCACCATTAACTCCTCAAAAAATAATACAAATGAATGGTGAATAATTTACTAATAGCGTACAAATCTTTACACTTATATACATACATATTACACATTTTATAAAATGAGTTTAAAATCCATACACTGACAGTATAAAGTTTTTACACTGTGAGTACATCATCCACTATTGATTCATATTACTTTTGTTTGAAAATCAGTAGTGATTAACAAATCAATAACAGATGATTTGTTGACAGTATAAAAAACTCTTACATTGTCTATATATACATATTAAATCATTATAAAATAGCTATGAATTGAAAGGCCATGTTGCTAAACTTTTGTGTAGGAATATCAATATAACCTATAATAATTTGACTACAAAATTTGACACGTAAATTAATTGCATGTGACAGCACAAGAGTTTCGAATGAATTAGGAGCAGGAAATCCTGAAGCAGTTAGAGTGGCTATTTATGCATCGATGTTCCTTGCAATAACAGAGGTTGTTATTGTAACTTCAACACTATTTGGTTCCAGACATATATTGGGTTATGCATATACCAAAGACACTCTCATTGTTCATAATGTGGCTGTTATAACTCCTTTCTTATGTCTCTCCATTTTTATGGACAGTTTGCAAGCTGTTCTTTCAGGTTTTTACTAATCTCTATTCATTGTTTTCATTACTTTAATATTTATGTTCTTTATAATGTTACTATATAGTACATTATTTATATGTTAAATTATATTCACTCTAAAATAAAGATTATATAATTGCATGATAGGTAATGTATAAAAAATTCTTACAACTTTATTTCTTATATATTAAACTATATTCTGAATCTAATATGACGTCCAGCCTAGTGGTGTAAGACCTTGTATAACCTAAAAAAAACTAAAATGTCAAGAGTTTGGTTCCTAATAGCGATACTTGTTAGGAGAAATAACCAAATAGTCTAAAAGATATTAGTTTATGACTCATAAGGTAAATGATATTCGCATATGAAAGTCATAGCTATTATTTAATGTAAGAGCATATGGGAGTGCTCAACACTCTACTTGTCACAGGAATCAATTATGACCCAAAATTAATTGAGACATTTTTGGGGTTTTGCAAAGTTAAACTCATTGTCTTGGGTTGAATGTACCAATACATTTTGAGTAGTCGTAAGCAGATATGATAATATAATTTTTATTTCTTAAAAGTTTATGTATTCTTTATAATTAGTTTAAAAATAAGGCATCTTATCTTCATAAATAACTTTTGTACCATATGACACATGTATGTTAAGATTATTTCAAAATATATATTATAAAATATTTTTATAATCATATCACCTAGATATGCAGAATATTCACATTTTACACTACTTAAGACCATGAAATTGATGTTTCCATATTGTGTTGATCTAGTTAAGACTATATCAAATGTATGCAATAACAATTTCCATATGTCTCAATAGTAAGAAGCTGATTTAATGCTATATTGTCACTTTGTATCTTGAGATATCCTACACAATTAAATAATATTTAATTCTTATAAGTAACATAGGTACTACATAAAATAATAAATATTTAATGTTTCCATATATAATTCATGTTTTATTTTTTTGACCAATGAGAAATGATACGAACTTTAAGATAACATATGCGAGTACTTGTTTTCACTTTCTTTTAATCAGGAGTTGCTAGAGGAGGTGGGTGGCAATATCTTGGAGCCTATGTGAATCTTGGATCATTTTATCTTGTAGGAGTTCCCATAGGTGCAACACTTGGCTTCTATGCACATTTTAGTGCAAAAGGCCTTTGGATTGGAATAGTTTTGGGGTCCATTGTCCAATCAATTTTTCTTTCCCTTGTCACTGCTCTTACAAATTGGAAAAAACAGGTTCACAACAACTAATATTTTAGATAAATATTATTTATCCAATACATATGTTTATATATTTTCATAAGTGTTTTATAGGTTTTGATAATATATATGCACTTTTGCAGGCAAATATGGCAAGGGATAGAATATTTGATGGAACAAATCATGTGAGTGAGACAGATATTTAAGGTTGATAATGAGTTGGCTATTTTCATAATTGTCTATCTATACATAAGATGACAACTTTTTAAGGTTTATTTGTTTTTGGACCAAATATTATGCCCACTAGCTACATTTTGTCTTCATCTTCAGCATTGTAAGACTCGATTGAGTATCAAGAACATAATCACCAGTGTAAATTGAATTTAGTCTTACAATAATATTAGTAACTTTTTTCAATTGTATTATCAATCATACGTATGATTAAAAAGAATAAATTGTAAGGTATTTTGCATTATTATCATCATTAATACATCAATGAATAAAAAAGAACCAATCTTAGCTAAAAATTAATCTAGGTAAGCATTTGTGTATTTAGTTTGATTCAAAAGAAGTTCAGAACTTCTAATTCATAGAGAAGTGTCAGCTTCTCCATGAACATACAAGAACTTTACTACTTTTACTCCTTACTCGTTGCATCAATCTTCCAACTACATAAATGTACAAACTAAGAAGAAAATAAATCATCCTAAGATAATACATTAAAATTGGATTCTTATCTTCCTAGGTAGTGAATTTTGGACTCAATATATGTAGTCTATGTAATCTCCTTTGTTTTTGCATTCTAGATCTCTTTTGTAATTTCTGAATTTTTTCTCCTACGCTTGGCGTAGCAATGGTGCGTTGAGCAAAACTCTTTTCACTCGAGATCCTTTGTTTGGCTTCATCTGTGCTAGGCCAATTTTTGGCATATTTAGTCACTTTTCAGCCCGAAACAACCATGTGAACTTGGAAAGTAGGATTAATACAATTTATCATAAAAAATCCAATTATGATTGCATAAGGTAACTATTTAGAATAAAAAATGTTCAATAAGCCTTATGAATTAAGGTACTTTTGGTACTTAACAATATCGTGAGAAGGTTTTCTAAGCCTTTGCGTCCGAATAAATGAGCGCCTAAGGGGGAAAATGAGTGAGATTTTCTGGTCAAATATTCAATAATAACAATAACGTTCACTAGAAAAATAGCATTGTTGATTTTGGACAATCCACAATGCTCACAATAAAAGTAATGTTGATTCTGAATAATCAACAACACTCATTATAAAAAGTATTGTTGATTTTGGATAATCAACAACGCTCATTATAAAAAAACGTTATTGATTTGTTTAATTGAATAAAAATATATGTGTGAGGACCTTATATGCACATAAACATTAAAATTTTAGTATTTATAAAAAACTATTCATTCATATAAGTTTTGTTTAATTAAATGGAATAATACAAAATATATGCGTTAAATAATATAATATTTTAATTAGAATAATGCAAAAACTATTCATATACAAATTAAATTTTGTTTATTTAAATATAAAAATGATATAGGAAATTGTTGAACATTTATAATGTTTACTCATAGAAATATTAGATTATAAATATTTTAGATTATTCAGTAGTTTAAATAGTAAACATTTATATTATTGAAACTTTTGATCATATTCATTTTTATATTTAAATGTACTTGTCTTCTAGTTATACAAAAAGCCAAAAAAAATTAACAATACTTATTGAAGGAGATATTATTAAATATGTAATAATCAATAACATATGATTTATTGAACATTGTTGAATATGTATGTCATAAAATCAACAATAATGGTAAAATCCTATTTTATCATTATGAATATTGACTAGTGTCTTGAAACACATCATTGTTATCAATGCTATAACTAAATATGTTATTTATGATTTGGCATAATTATTTGGTGAACAATGTTTACATGTAGTCCTTTCCCTTTATATGAATAACCTGTATTGACCTTTAAACATGACCATACATTTTAGAGTATTACTTAAGCAAGGGGGCAAATATACATTCAATCTACATTATTCTTATCCTTTGTGATTTATCTAAGTATAGACTAAAACAACTAAAATTAATATGGGTTGAATTGTGTGATTAAAATAAATTTTAAAACTTTTTTGTCATAGATAACAATTTTGATCACATGAGAAAAAATGACGGTAGTATAGAATCAAAACTACCGGATTAACAATTATATAAACTTAAATAAAAATTAGTTTACAGAGAGAATTCAAACATGTATTTATACTAGTTCACCTATAATTGATGTTACGTCAAGTTTCTCGACAACACCAAAATTTCATTATAGTCCAACTGTGATTACATCAATTAGTATTCTTTACATACATAGCCTCTTTAATCTAAATACTAAACAATGATATGTGTTAAAATAAGTTTTGCAACTTTCTAGGTCTTTAGATCACATTCAAAGAGTAAAATAAATATGAAAGAGAAAAACAATGAATTTCATAGCAAATGAATGAACAAATCTATTCAATATAATTTGGAGTTATTAAGTACATTATGAACAAAATGTTTGAAATAATTGGGTGCTTTAAATGATATTCAGGTTGGTTGTGTACTCTTGGATGTTCTTTTAGTTCATCAAATATTGAAGTTATTTATAATTTGGATAATTAATATAGCTGCTAATATAGTCATTTAAGTTTTTCCAAAGCTTCTTCTTGAAATTAATATATGTCTGCTTGATTTTCTCTTGTATTTCTATAATGCCATTAACACTTCGTAGTCGTTGTGAAATGAGCATTTAATACTTCATAGTCGTTACAGTTTCCTGAAGGAAGAGAGAGAATATGGTAGTCTTAAAAGTGGTGGTCAATAAACTTATTTTGTACTTCGTACTGACTAGTTTCATTCTGTAGTAATACAGTACATTTTGCCATTTGCAAAAGTAGATGGACGAAATGAGATTTACCTACCAGATAATTCTTTCTCCTTTTGTTTACTTGAGATTGATAATTTTTTAAAGTTTTCCTGGCCAATCCGCATCACATATAGCCCACTCCAAAGAGGTTTGAGCTTCAATTTGACATACATAAATTGAAACCAAACATTTTAGCTCAATTCAATTTGCCCGAGCATTATGTGGGTTAACCCAAACTCATTAGGGTAACTTGTCTTGACAGATTTAGGATGAGTAGGAGTGTCAACTGTTGAGATTATGGAGGTCATTATTCAAGTGGTTGGTCGGGCTGATCGGATCAATAAAGATGATGGTGGTGGTTGTAAAGGTAAGTGGTGGGATGAAATTTCATTTCACAATTTTACAAATATTAGGAATTAGTAATATTTTATTTGAATTAGTAAATCTTTTTGTTGATAGCATAGAGAGTGATATGAAAAGATGATATAGATTATTTTAGTTGACCAACACAATATTTTGCAAGTATATTAATATAGCTCTAGTTCTACATGATAAGGAGTACCACTTCAAAAATCCACAATAAATTGAATATAATTAATGAGAATTTAGACATAATATCTTCAAAGTGTAGCTTTTACCTTTTATCACTCTTGGAAAATATTTCTTGTCTCATATAAGATACCATAATTATATGCTAGCTGTTTATTGGTTAAAAAATATTACTTTTTAATTTAATTATTTAATGTTTATGTATTTTCATCAACATAACTTTTTTTTATATTATTACTACATCGTCTATCATTTTATGTATATTAATTTCATTAAATAAATAATGATCATTAATATATGAATGATAGATGTTTTATATTATTACTACATTGTCTATCATTTTATGTATATTAATTTTATTAAATAAATAATGATCATTAATATATGAGTAATAGATTATATATTAACATTGTAAAAAAACCGTTTATACTATGAGTATACACATTATTTTCACTTATTTGATTCAATCCACCAAATCTAAGAGTTACATATAATTGTGGTAGTAAGTGGAGGGAACTCTTGCATACAAATATTTTCCCCATTCACCAATCCTAAAACATGACTATACTAAGTATGGTGAGTTAATTTTATTTCCTCTAATGATTAATTGAAAATATTTTTTTTGGTGATATCTTTTTTTATTGGAATGATTGATAAGATATCTCGTTGGTATCTTGATACCATGAGAGAGGAAAGAAATTATAAGGAATAAAAAATAATAAAAAATTGGGTCTATATATAATGGATCACAATTACAAAGAAAAATATTTTATTTTGTTGGTTCCCCCCATAAAGAATACTCTTCTTATTTAATAATTTTCAAATCTAATAAAATATAAAGAATAATACTCAAATTGTTGAAAGTAACATGGACGAGTGGATTTAAGGAACAATAAACTATATGATCATTGACCACATGCATGAACAAATTCACGTGGACAATTCCTCAATAATGGTGCATGATTGTGTCGAATATAACATGAATAAGATAAAAGTGAATTATTAAATATTTGGCATATGAATAAAATCATATCGAGATGTTACTATTTTGTCAATACTTTTAACTTAAATAATACTGCTTCTCCCGACAAAAAAACAAAAGTGAAAATAAATATATAATGATGTATGACAAGAAGCATGATAATTAATAAATTATTTTTTGATATTACCAATAATATTTCATAATTTTTTTGATAAAAAAACTAATTTATTGTAGGATATATGATTTTTCCTTCAAAATAGGTGGAATAGGCTTCTTTACTCTTTTTTTAACACAATTATTTTTACAAGTGTTTTTTATAGGGTTAATATTGCTGAAGCTGGGTTATATAATTATCTTTTTAAAAAATTTGTTTTAGAATCTTAATGAATCTATATATGATTTTTTTTTAAAAATCAAAATATAAGATAATAATATCGTTATTATCATCTCTCCCGGGGCATTTCGCTGCTCTTGTTTTTTGAACAATTTACCTCAAATTAAAAAAAACTAGAGGACTATACAAACTATTGCATTTCTTATTTTAAAATGAAGCAAAAATATACAATCTTGTGAATCAACAAAATTGTTTTTTTAGTCAAATTCATATAAATAAGAGAACGTGGAATGACTCTTTTTTTTTTATAATTTATCTTTTGATAGGTGAATCAACAGAATTTAGTTAAAAAAAAAATTAAATATATTATAAATGTTATTAAATTCTCTAATAGTATATTATTCCCTTTTAAAATATGTTTCAATTTCTAGTATGTTTTAATTGTAAATTTCAATACATTAATTCATAATATTATTGAAAGTTTTAATACTATAATACATCATCATACCAACAAAGCGTTAGTCTAGTGATGTAAAACACGTTAAATTTCTCCAGAATAACCAAAAGATTAAAAGTTTGATTCTTGTGAGCTACACATGTTAGATAGACAATCACATGCCTCAAAAAAGATTAGTTTTTCCATAGGATAAGTAATACTCTTGTTAGTACCAAAAAATACTATAAACATGTATCAAAAAAATATTATAATGAACATTATTGTAATATAATAAATCATATATTATTAATTATTGCACGCGGTGGGTCGTCTCGTGTAGGCATATTCCCCACTGACATATCATTCTTATTATCTTAAACAAATCATATAATCCTAAACTTATGATTTATGACCCTCCACTTTTGACTATTCTGCTTTCTTCATTATGTTATTCACCTGTTTCTATTTTATTAAATTTTATTTTAATATTAATTACGTTTCCCACATTTCACTTGACTCATGTTCAAGGATAGATACATTTTTGGATATGCTGAGGACTTTATTTGACATTTATGTATTTTATGTATAAAATGAAAATGTCACGTGTGAATGTGATCCTTGGAAATTTCCTTGAAGAAGTGTTGTGTGTGAGTCACTTGAACAGTATATAAGTGGACTCACACACCTAATGCCTTAAAGTTTTTGGTAAAGATGTAATGTCAAACTTACTTGTATGAAACTTTTACTTAGGACATGCAACAACAATTTAATTACTCTGCAGATGAAGATCTCTCATCAAATGGTATTAGAGGTGATGGTTCGGTAGCACAATTGAGTATTGAAAAGACAAGTAGTCGATAGATCCATATGCAATCCTTGTGTCGAAAGATTTCCTCACAAGAAACCAAGGTAGCGTATTCCGTTGATAACAAGATAAATCAACGATGATACAAGTAAATAGAGAGTTGAACTCTAGTGTTATCTAATATTCGAGGAGTAACTCACACCAGAGGAGAGGTATCAGTTGACATGTGATTGGTCGATGTCACCTTTGTCATTAAATCATTTACGGTGCAAGGTACTTGAGTGTGACTCGTCGGTTCATTTCTTGTTGTCTTTTGCCTTGGTTCTTGAGTCTCTGTTGAATTACACTCGAGTGTTTGTCGAACAAGCATGATACGTTTTAAGCTGGTCGTGAGGGGGTCATGGCCCATCTTCTCCTATAAATAGGGGGAACCCCATCATTTGCTTTACTTGGTTTTCTAAACTCTCTGTAGAATGCACTTTACTGCCGATCAACATCGTCATCTTCCTTCAACTCCTCAGACCTCTTCTTAGGTAACCTATTTTCTCTTTCCTTTCATAAAGCATGGCACTTTGTCTCCACAGACAGCACCAATGTTCTTTTGTGGTTGATCGGAGTGGTCAAATGGGAGATCTGCGTAAGGCTTCTTCACTGGTATCTGAGAAGAGGTTGACTTGGACCTGCCGTTAGAGGTACCTGAAAAGGTTCTCCGATCATCAAGTCAGTATGAGACTAGAGAGCTAATGCTCGGGAGCAATATGCAAGAAGTGAGAGTAACAATGATAATGAATGAATAACATTAAGAGATTAGAGATACTTCATGTTGGGAAGAAACCTCTATTTATAATGGTCGAAATGGATGACGTGGCTCTAGAGGCTATTGGTGGCATGACAGGTCGTACTTTGTGCATAATTGACTTATAGTTAGTGGCAGGTTTGGTGGTCGTATTTCAGGCCTATACTTATTGTGCTGGCAAGAATGTAGGTGAGATTTGTAGGGGGCGTGAAAGTGCATTGTTGGCTACATGGCAGTGCATTGTTGGCAGCATGACAGTGCATTGTTGGCTGCATGGCAATGCATTGTTGACAGCGTGTCAGGCGAAAGTGGTTCCAATCTCGTCCTAGTCCGGTCAACGGTGATGAGCATGTTTAAATCATTCAATTAGTCATGTCCTGGCCTTGGTCGGTTGGGAGAGATGACCACCCAGGCAGATAGGGCATCAAGATGACCGGGGGTGGAACAACATGGAAGAACAAATTAATTACTCATAGATGAAGATCCCATCAAGTGGTATCAGAGCCCATAGTGTGACAGCTCAATTGAGTATTAGAACGACAAGTGGTTGATAGATCCATATGCAATCCTTATTTCTAAAGTCTTCATGACGAGAGATTAAAGTACTGTGTTATATTGATGACAAGACAAACCAAGGATGGTGCAATTAGGTAGAGATTTGAGCTCTAGTGTTATCCGAGACACTCGAAGGGAGTAACTCACACATAAGTAGGAGATATTAAACATTACAAGTGTGAAGAAGATGTCTTACATTATATAGAAGTGAATGTGATGTCAAACTCACTTATATGTTTCTTTTACTTTGCCCATGAATGAATATCTCCCAACAATTCATTGACTATTTAAAAAAGTAATACAAATAAAGGATGAACTATGAACGTTGAACATGTAAAAAACTTTTACATGCATAAATATTACACTAATTTATCTCAATAGTTCATTGTCTTGTTTTTTTGTACATATAAAAATCCTACATCCTTCACCTACTTCATTGTTAGATTTCACAATTTCTTTATATAATATACAACAAATAGCCAATAGTTTTGGTTTCACAATCTCCAATATACTTAAACAATTCTCTTGTGTCTTTGAACTTAACTGGCCAGTGGCCATACAAAAAACTTATTCTTGTAATATATAATTCAATGTTTGATTCATTAATATCAAATATATCTAAGTCTAACTAATAAAGCATTGCATTGCATAGAAAGCTCTAGAGATATGGGTAAGGAAGAAGCATTGCCACTTTTAACAACAAAGAGTGAAGAAGAGAATGATAATAATAATAATAATAATAATAATGGGGTGGTTGCATTAGAGAGTGCATTTTTCATACAACTTAAGAGGTTAGGATCTATGGCAGCTCCAATGGTGGCTGTGACAGTGTCTCAGTACCTTCTGCAAGTTATTTCATTGATGATGGTAGGACACCTTGGGATACTAGTGTCCTTTTCTGGGGTTGCTATTGCTTCTTCTTTTGCTGAAGTTACAGGCTTTAGTGTTCTTGTAAGGACTTTTTTCATCTTCTCTTTATATTTTTATTTTGACCTTGTTGATTAGGAAAGCCTTAGATGATTAAGTGTGTCACATAGTTTTTGTGCAGATTTAATTGTGACTTAGTACAAAATTAATGTTAACAGAATCACATAGGAAAAGTATACGAACGAGTCATTCGTCTCACTAGATCCCGAGTAAAATACTAAGTCAATGATGGTAAAATGTTCGAGTCCTGTGAGTGACAGTTGTTCAGAGGATTTACAAAGTATGCTAGCATGATTTGAACCCCAACAAGCTTATGTATAGCATGTTTGGATTTACATTTGAGTCGGCGAAAATCACGTAGAGCTGAAAATGTGACAGCTACGCTGAATAGCTTCTTACGAATGCGCGACGCAGAAACAAACATACTAGTTTCGCTAACTGTGGTTCAATCTATCTAGTTGAGCCAACGGTTATTAGCGTTATTGGAAAATGGGCATGCTAGTTGAATAACATATTTGATATAACATACATTTATCTTTGTCTGTCCTTTACTTTTTATATACATGTTTCAAAAGTAACATACATTTGTTGTCCCGTTGCTGCTAACAAATGTTGTCCACATAACATTTTCCTTCCGAAAACTCGTTGAATCGAAAGTTGCAAGCTTGAAAATATCGTTTGATTCGAGTCTCTAAATCTTGATGCCTGACTAGACTTTGAAATGCCTTGTAGCTAGGAATGGCTGGTGCATTAGAAACATTATGCGGCCAAAACTACGGCGCCGAAGAATATAAAAAGCTAGGAAACTACACATGCTGTGCAATTATCACTCTTACTTTGGTTTGTCTCCCCATTTCTCTCCTATGGATATTCATGGATAAAATACTCTTGCTGTTTGGTCAAGATCCCGAAATTTGTCGTGCAGCTCGCGAATACTGCATTTGCCTGATCCCAGCACTTTACGGCTACGCCGTACTTCAATCATTGATTCGATATTTCCAGACTCAGAGTATGATCTTTCCCATGGTTTTCAGCTCAGTTGCAGTTCTGTTTTTGCATGTTCCTATTTGTTGGGGTTTGGTGTTTAAATTCGGACTTGGACATGTCGGAGCAGCATTTGCTATCGCGATTTCATATTGGTTGAATGCCATCGGCCTCGGATTCTATATAAAGTATTCTTCAGCATGTGAGAAAACTAAGATTGTGTTTTCTAGTAATGCTTTATCAAGCATTAAAGAATTCTTGCACTTTGCTATTCCTTCAGGACTAATGTTTTGGTAAATATATAACAACTTGGAACACCAATAAATAGTGTTTCTTTCACTTTGATCTTAATTGATCTTCTTACTTTGTAGTTTTGAATGGTGGTCATTTGAACTGCTTACATTACTTGCTGGACTTTTACCGAATCCGCAGCTCGAAACCTCGGTTCTTTCGGTCTGGTAAGTGGAATCAAATTCTCATCATTTGCTGAAATAACTTGGTTTTTTTTCTAACTTAACTGAAACTTTTGCAGCCTTAACATGACTACATTGCACTACTTCATTCCTTATGCTGTTGGTGCTTCTGCAAGGTTTAGTCCAAATCTGTTTGTTAATTTTCATAATCTTACACAAAGACACTGCACAACATGGTTTAAAATCGCGGTTAATGATGCGTTCGTTTTACACAATTGTAGACAATTGTGGGAAAATACAACTACAATTGTTTTCGCGATGTAGTTGGATTATTATCGAAGTCACAATTGTGATGATTGTGGACCATAATATGAACAATCATCTATTGACAAAGCCTTGATCTCATGAATTTTGTTTTGCAGTACTCGGGTTTCGAATGAAATAGGAGCAGGGAATCCGAAGGCAGCGCAAGGCGCTGTTCGTGTTGTTGTGATTATCGGGATTGCGGAGGCTTTTATTGTCAGCACATTCTTCTATTGTTGCAGGCACATATTAGGATATGCTTATAGCAATGACAAACAAATTGTAGATTATGTTTCTGACATGGTTCCTCTTCTTTGTGTGACTGTTAGTGCAGATAGTATAATAGGAGCACTTTCTGGTGAGTTTCTATTTGTCGAAAAAATCTAAATTCTTTTAGTCTAAACTGAACCACCAAAACTAGATTTGTATATACAGCTAAGGATGAAAACAGGTCAGCTAGAATTTGCCTTAAACAGAGCGTGCCTATGTAACATGTAGGAGTCTGGGCTGACCTGTTAGCATATAGGAGTATGTGTCTAACCTGTTAGCCTAAACTGAAGCACCAAAACTAGATTTGTATATACAGCTAAGGGTGAAAACAGGTCGAGTCAGACTTTGCCTTAAACAGGTCGTGCCTATATAACATATAAGAGTCTCAGTCTGACCTATTAGCATATAGGAGCATGAGTCTGACTTGTTAGCCTAAACTGAACCAGCAAAACTAGATGTTGTGCAATGGTATTTGTATTCCAATGGACTAGGTCTTTTCTCCATAAAACAACCATACAAGTTGAATTTAGACTGATATAAAAGGGTTTGGTAGATAACTATATATTTATGTGCTACTAAACGTAACGAGAAGAACAACAATAACCACAAACACAAGTCTTTAATCTCTAATACATACTGGTAACATCTCAACGCTTCTAGGATGTAGGCACAATTAGTCAAACCTCATTACCAAATTACTCGTGTTATTGTCTCTTCTCCTTATTCTCTTTTACTATTTGATATCTCGCTTGCTCCCAACATTAGATTTATTTATTTATTTATTTACTTGCAGGGGTTGCTAGAGGTGGAGGATTTCAGAAAATAGGGGCATGTGTGAACCTTGGAGTTTATTATCTTGTAGGAGCACCTTTAGCATTATTATTGGGTTTTGTCTTAAAACTAAGGGCAAAGGGACTTTGGATGGGAACTCTAGTAGGTTCTATTCTACAAATAATTATACTTTCTATGGTAATTGCATTAACAAATTGGCAAAAAGAGGTTGGTTTATACTTTCTTATAGGACTTTTTTTCTTACCAATTATTTTAGAACATTTTTTGTAGCTATAAAAGATTGTATTTTGTGGTCATTGCAGGCAACAAAAGCAAGAGAGAGATTAGGTGAAAAATCAACAAAAGATCATAATGGATTAGTATGAAATTTGAGAAAGTTGAGTAGAAGAATAAAATAGTGAAAGAAAAAAGGGATATTATTATTAACAAAGTTCTATTAGTTTTTGTTTTGTTTTCTTTTTGAGTAGTTAGAAATTGTATTTTATTATTGTAATTGGAGAGATATAATTATGTTAACAGATACTGAAACTGAGTTTTGTGTGGAGAATTATCTCTCTGTATGTATAAATATAAATGTGATGTGGTTTTTTGGACTAAAATGGTGCCCATGTTTTATGAATATAATTATTTATAATTATAATCATTTGCATTACAATTCTTCAGTATTAAATATATATGATAGGTTATTTTGGAAGATGATAATTGGTTAGAAAGTGAGGAATTAACAAATTAGGTTTATGTTAGTTACTTGTTTTACAAGCTTTCTTTTCATTCTTTTCTCTTGTATAAATAAGTCATATTGACTCCCTTCTTATACAATCAACTCAATTCATTCAATGAGAATATTATCAATTTTTGTTTCTCATTCTTCTTTCTTGAAGTTTCTTTAAGCTTTCTTTTATACACTTCTTGATTCATCACAAGAAGCTTTCTTTTCATGGCTCTTACCACCTTATAACATTAAGTTACTCAATTAATATTATTTAAACAATATTTTTGTAACACTTATTAAGCAGGCCTTTTAAATATTCAACTATTTCTCTATATTATTGTTATTAAGACTGATTTCTAGAGTCAAAGTATCTTTAAGTTTACAACTTTTTTTCTTCTTGAATTGTCACCAATAATTTATTATTACTGTTCATTGTTGATGATGATAAAAAGTGGCATGATGATTATTATCTATTAAATAATTCTATCATTTCTAAATGTGTCTCATGATAATAAGACAATGGTCAATTTTTTGAGGTTTTATCCTTTTGTTTTAAAAAAAGAATATCACGAAAACTATTTATAAATTTTAGTAAATACCATGTAATGCTTAAGCTATTTTTTAATACCAGAGATTACAATTTTATTTTTTTAAAATAATCTTATATGTGATGCTAACAGATAAAAAAAAGTATTCTACATTACGATAAGTTTCAAGGATTCTCAGAAGAGAAATTGCAAACATAATTTGCAAATGTAGCAAAAAATAGTTTTGCATAAAATCAACTAAAAGGAGAAAGAACAATGGGACAAAAATAGAGTAACAAAAAAGTAATATATTTCTCCTACATTTTGCATCAAGAAAGATCCAAAAATTGTAACAAAAACAACTTTGTATATAAAAAAGCAACAAAAATGGATGAAAAAAAAAAACTTCTCTCCTACATTCTAAGAAGCTTCAAGCATTCTCTCTAAAAGAAACAAGATTTTACATAAGCAACTATAACAAAAATAACTTTGCATATAATCAAAAGTTGATGAAGGAAATGGGAATCTCTATGAAATAAATTACATGAGAAATGAGATAGAATTAAAAAGTAAACAAACAAACAAAAAAGAAAGTGCACCCAAAAGAAGAAAAAAAGAGAATAGAATTGTAGTAATTACATGGGATATAGTTCATGAGAAGCAATCAATGTCTTGGAAATCTCATATATGAGCCTAGCCTCAAATTCATCAATTGAATAACCTTCCAACCTCAACATAATGTTCCTATAACCATTTTTAAGCTTTGCCAACATCTTTAGTGGTGAACTCATCACCCATTTCACCCTTGTAATTGGTTTAATCCTCCAATACCTATGTGGGCATCTTCTCAATCTTATGACCTTAACCTTCTTTCCACCCGAGTTGGCGCCGCCATCGACATGGCGCCGCCTTCTCAAAAACCTACTTATGCCACCATAACTTGGCTTAGGCAATAGGGACTCCATTTCCATATTTTGAAAGATTATGGAAAGTGGTGAAGGTTATGCAACGAAGTGAAGTGAATACAATATAATTTGTGTTTAATTAGCCATTGTATAATGGTGGATTTATAGGGATTGGTTTTTGATAATGAAAGACAAAATGATGCTTTGACCCAACATGTTACCCAACATTGTTTATTTGGATAATGATCTGCCGTTATAAACAGTGTTATAAACCATGTCACATATCAATGACAATATGTTATATCAATTAAAAAAATTAAATATTATATTTTTGCTTCAATATCATTTGGCTGAGACATAATATGATTTAAGATACAGTTAGGGATAGTAATCTTTGTCCCCTAATATATTGTATGCATTGATGACAAGCAACTATATTTAACAACTTGCTACACATTTATGCATCCTCATGAGTATGTACCACGTGTGAAAGTTTTCTTTTGGGTAAAATAATCGATTTTGCAAAAGTTGAGGTTTAAAAAAGTGATTATGGGTCCTCAAGCAAGGAAGATTGAGATTTTTTTTGGTTAGACAATGACCCAGTTCCTCATATTATGGCACTTGAAAAGTGATAACACAATTAGCAAAGAGTATTAACAAAACAATGTGCATTTGTATAACTTGTTATGTTTGCACTTTCCACACTAATGCAACAAGCTACCGCTGGAATAGTGTCAAATATTTTTAGTTTTGAATATTTGGAGGATCTAGTTTATAATGCTTTTATCTCTTTACATTTTTATTTTGTTTAAAATGGTTATTTAGTTAATTTTCTATCCAAAATTCTAACTGTATTTTTTGTTCTCAAAATAAAAGGGTGCAATTTTGGTTTCATCATTTTCTTGTGCATAATTCTTCCCACAAATATTTTTGCTAACCGGTAAGTATGTGTATAAAATACTACATTGGTGTCACAAACAAGCATAAAGTAAGGGGTTGTCGTATCCAAAAGGAGTTGTTAGCCTTTCAACTAAAAATTATTATTTTAAGTTATGATTCAAAAAGGTTTTTTTTTATGACACAAGTAAATTGAAATTATAATGATAAAGAGAGTTGAGCTTGAACTTCACACTTACTATATGTACACACCTGATTCTTAAAGCAATTCAGTCAGTGATGATTAGTTCATACAATGACCTCAAAAGTACTAAAAGCTAATATCTTAGTCAATTCAGTAACTTATGCAAGAAAGATTCATGCCTAGTGACTTTGATACATAAGAATAGACAATATGACTTGCAAAATCGTGCCCTTATGTCTAGTGATGCAAGCATGTAAGTTGAGTAAAAACACAACACCTCAAGTATACTAGTTACCAATGTCTTGGTCTATGCTAGTACTGGCTTACACTTTATTAAAATTTAATGTATTGACATACACTAATGATAAGATTACAAAACTTAGAGAAGATTATGCTAAATATTCTAGATTACTAGACTAATTAATTTTGCCACTTTTAGGATAGTATGAATATTTGTTGCAATTTTGGCATGTATGTATTAGTTGTTTGATTGTATAAATATAAAATAGACAATATAATTAATATTGTTGGAGTACTATATAATAGACAATATGTATTTATTAATATTGGTTATATATGTGTTGTTGAATGTGCTTGTATTTGTTTGATATATGTGTTTTGTGTTGTTAGATATGTATGATATATGTAGGAACTATTTGATATAACAATTATGTATTAACAGTATATACTAAACAATAATGTTATGAGAAGCAACAATGCTTGTTGTAGTAGGCAGTGTAGACAGTACAGATTTGACACATCCAACAATGTTTGATTGATAAAGTATCATTGAATAATATAGTACAATCAAAGACAATTGTTTGAGAAAACACTATTATGCTCACATAGACAATATTCGACAACGATATTGAATAGCAATTTTAAGTGATGTTGTTTACAATTTTAATATATTTTTATTATCATATAGTATATATATATATATACTTATTGTTACAAATTATATAAATATATATTTAAACTTAAATGTTCATTGGTATTCATGGATACCCGCTACTTGTAAGGAGATTTACGAATATATAAATATGTGAACCATTAACAACTTACATTTCCATCTTAGTACTTAATATGAGAACAATTTTAAACCTAAAAGAAAGTGACCACATTAAATTTGTTATGTTGAGACCCTAAACCAAGTGTCTCACATATAATAATATAATCTTTGATGAGAAACGTATTCCAAAGACTAGTTAATTATGTAAAAGTTATTCGATCGATGAATTTGAGGTCAGACTCATCCATGAGTTTTCCAAAACATTGGTCGATTCTAGTTTTCTCCTAAACTATATCTCTTGTAATTATTAATTATTTTCTCATTGTATAGTGTAAAATATAGGATATGAAAATATTATTAAATTTGTTAAACGTGATATATTTCCCAAAACTCTACTAATTAATAAAACATAATTATTTTATTTTTTATTAAGTAAATAATATTATTTTGATAACAAATTATTTAACATACATAAACTCATTTTGTAAAAAAAACATATAAATAGAAGCAACACAAAATCAATTGAAAGTGATAAAAAAAAGCCCAATGTAATAAAAAGTAAATATGTTATATTGGGCTGAAACATGATGAAGTGAATAAACCTCTATACCCATTAAAATCCTATCCATTTTTTCACCATAACCACATCTTCATTTTCTTCTAATGAAAACCATAGCTGATGAAAACTCATTCTGGACATGGAACAACAACAACAAGAACAAGAAGGAAGAAGAAGAAGAACAATTCACAATAACAAAGTTGCTTGGAAACAAACCAAACAAAGATGAAACAACATCTATAGTGTTGGGTCCTGGATTTGGTGCTGGAATTGGATGTGGTGCTGGATTAGGATTGGGTTTGGTTGGTGCCTTTGGAATTGGAAATGGGTTGTCACCATTTAACAATTTGAACCTTGTTTTTGGATTTGGAATGGGTTGTGGTCTTGGTTTTGGTTTTGGGTTTGGACAAGGTATTGGGTATGATTTTGGGTTTCAGACTCGTAAGTCTAGAAAAAACAAGAAGAAGAACAAGAGTTTTTCTGATTCTAACAAAACTATTGTGTTTCAGCTATGATCATTTGTTGTTTTTTGGAGAATGTTCATGACTTTATGTTGTTGAGGAATTTATTTTGGGTTTGTTTCTAATCTTATTTTGTTGTTGTTGTTGTGGTTTATGTTTTGTTTGTGTGGGACTGTTTATTAGGATGGCAAATGGTGTAGTGTTGCAAAATAATGCGACTTAGGATCTGTTTACAATTTGAGTTTTGTACCGGATGAAGGAGAAATGGCTCTGAATGCTTCCGTTTCCATTATTTTACTCGAAGTGAATTTCAACTCGAAGTGAACATTTCAACTCGAAGTGAATTTTGAAGAAGAGAAAGAGATTGAGACTCAATGGCACTATTGAAATTTCTTTAATAACTTTTCATCTGCATCTAGAATAATATTCTTTAGAATTCTGTTTTCTTCTAGTGTCATTCATAATTTGATTGTGTAGGTAGAAATGTTCAAACTTTTTTTAATGGTGAATTAGAAGAAAAGATCTATATGGAGCACAATGTTTTAAAGTGAGGTTGCTGTCGTGGTTGTGGTTAATGCGATTATGGTTATTGTGGCCTTTGCAATACGGATTGCAGCCGTTGCGGTGTGAATTATTTTGTGAGTAAAAACATATTTTTGACATCGATGTGGTTGCGTAGCAGCCCAATGCGGTTGTTTTATGGCTTGTTGTGGTGACATCATTATGATTCGGTATCACACTACAATTACGTATGATATGGTTGCAGCGATCACCACAATCACAGTATTGCGGCCGCATCACGTGATGCGGTCCAAAATTTGAAACACTGGAGGCATCTCTCATGCTTTTTTTAAATGTTGAATTCTGTTTTCTTCTCAATCAAGAGCATATGATTTATTGGTTTGTAAGTTTCTCTATGGTTTTGAACAAATTCATAGGCAACATGAGAAATTTCAACAGTTTAGTCATCTCTCGTGCTTTTAGAGTGAATGAAAACTGGTGACAAAATGTAAGAAACTTGAATATGCAAGCATTGTTAGTAGCCTTCTTAAATCTAGATTGTACTAGACTCGATATTGCATACAAAATGGGTTTATCGGGTGACTAGTATAGATCATTAACATACCGAAAGAGTCATCTAATACTTGAAGTAAACTTTGAGTTGAAGAATATAACGATGCAAATTGGAACACTCATTTTTATCAATGTGCTACAAATACAAGAGCATGTGCCCATCACAAACAGTAAACACACTCAGTCCATATCATAAAAGCCACCACATAACAAAGACAAACAAATTATCAAATTTAGGTCAATCAATAAGCTATAACAGATTACCACTTCTTATCAATGGATGCTGGTTCAAGTGGTATATGTTTGATTCTCCTTAAGCAAAGTTTCGGGTTTAAGTCTTGTAGATGAAAAAATGTCCGCGGTGAGAGTTAACTCCACATACATATGAATGTTCCCGACTCGGACATAATTGTCTCCAATACAAAAATACCTGTGGAAAATAAAAAAAGATTACCACTTCCTGCTTATGCTTATGTAGAAAGAATACAAAAGGCATAAGAGCACTATCCTTAAAGTTACTTCACTTGTTAAGGTCAAGTTGTATATATCTACTAATCTCATAACTTAATAAATAGTAATCTCGTGCAATGAACTGTCTTTTTTAGTGGTATATGTGAAATTACACCACTTTTAGATTTGTAGTATCTAGTGATAAAAGGGTTGGCTCAAACATTGGTAACAAACACTTGTTGCATAAAACTTGTCAATAGGAGAAACTGTGAACTGATGTGTATGTTATTCACTAAATTACCACCTTTAACTAGACAACAAAAAAATGGTTACAACTAGTTTCAAAATTAACATATTAACTTCCTTATCTTATAGACTAAATAAAATAGATAAATATATATTTAACATTGAAAACTCAAATTTTCACTTTTTGTTACAACTTGTTCATAAGGCAAACACCCAACAATTTTCTCACATTTTGAAATGAACGAATATAAATATCTATATACAGACAATATAAATATTTATATACAGACAATGCATAAATCATTGTATAATAATTTAAGAGTCAATAATAATTGAAAATCAATTATAGATAATTGAATAAAAATTCTAGTGAATAAATTGAAGTAAAAATGTTAAGTATTAAAGTGGACCCACCATAGCTTAAAACCCTTCACCAACAAACACATAAAATCCACCCAAATCACTCTCCTCCACACACACAAAACCTTCTTCATTCCCCAATTCTCTTCTTCATTCTCTTTCTTCCTATCTCCTTTTTTTTTTAATTATACTTTTGTTTCTAATCTAAATAATTTCCACGTGTTTTCTTTCTCCTTAAAATCTTCATAGTTCTAATTACGCTACTCTTTGTTATATACATAGCGATGATCAAAGCAAACACTCGTACCAACAATATATTAATTAGTTAAGGCAGTCCAATGCACGAAACTCTTTCCATCAGAGTTGGAGGAAGATAGATGTATGCAGTCTTATTCTCGCAGGCAAAGAGGCTGTTTCCGATAATTAGTTAGAAAGAAAGAAAAAACTGTATAGTGATGATGCCAACTATTGCTCCTGCTGTTCACCTTCCCGGTGGTTGGTTCATTCAAAGCCATAATCATGACAATGGCAAACATAAGAGAAAACTTATGATTGCCAATGCTGATAGCCGAATTCGTATCGTAAACATATATCGCGGTTCGAGGCTTCCACAGACCCACAATTGTTGCTGCAAAGGGAAGGAAAGGGATATTGGGAGGGATGGTTACAATTCCACTTCAAATCAAAGCCGTAAATACTCGATTTTTCGACAGCGTTTTCGTGGCATTGACACAAAAGATATGGTTAATCATAATCCAGATAATGGAAATAACGATCAACGTCGAGTAGAGGATGAAGAAAGAGAATTGAAGGGGGATAAGGAGGTTAAGGAGGTTAGGGTACTTTTCACAAACATGTGGTGGGTTGATATGAAAGCAGCATTTGGCCAAAGAATTAACTTGGAGGGTATTTTATTTTCAACCTTGGAGATATTTAGTGACCCGAAATTGGCACTGCCTCATATTTCGGTCCCGGATATTAGGTATATTGATTGGGCTGAGTTGCATAGAAGGGGGTTTAAGGGTGTTGTATTTGACAAGGATAATACTATTACGGTGCCTTACTCGTTGACGCCATGGCCTCCTCTCGAGTCTTCATTGGATCGTTGTAAATTGGAGTTCGGTCCTCGTGTTGCTGTGTTTAGTAACTCTGCTGGTAATTGTAGTATGAAAGCATTTCAAAATTGATTTGAATTTTATGGTTGTAGTTGTTGCTCACACAGTCACACTATGGTTTTGTGTTGTTTTATTGTTGGTGTTGTGAATCAGGACTTCGTGAGTACGACCATGATGATTCAAAAGCTCGGATGCTTGAGAATGCGATTGGAATTAAAGTTATCAGACATAGTGAGCCTTGCCTTTTCTTTCTGAGCTTTGACTCTTAAATATTTCGTTGGTCTCGAAAACACATGTTATCTTCTGCCGTGGTAAAATTCCAGGGCTATGAAATGTTCCATCGGTAGAAAGATACTAGCATTGATGTTCATATTTGTTTGTATGTTGCAGGGGTAAAGAAGCCAGCTGGTACAGCTGAAGAAATTGAAAAGCATTTTGGTTGTAAATCTTCTCAATTAATCATGGTAGATAAGAATATTGTAGTGTTCATTTTCTATTAGATATTTGTCTTGTAGTATGATTTGCAGTTAAATTATACGATAAATATTCTGTGGCAGGTGGGTGATCGGCCCTTCACTGACATTGTTTACGGTAATCGAAATGGGTTTTTAACTATCTTGACAGAGCCCTTTAGTCCCGCTGAGGAACCATTTATTGTTAAGCAGGTATGTTCTTCATATTCATTTTCTGTTTTGGATTGGAGAAGTGTTTGATGTGATTTCTTACTTCCAATAATAGAACAAATTTATTAGTAAATTTGACTGACCCTTTAAAAAAGAGAAAACATAATTTAGCAGAGAAAATCATCAGGCAGAAAAGCTTCCATTTTACTCTTTTTGAAACAAGTAGTGAAACTTCTGTAAAAATGTGAAAAGTGTATTCCACAGAGCATACACAAAGATTAAATTGTTTCACAGAATTTAAGCAGGAAATTCTACTAAAAGGATTAGAAGAAATTTATTTCATCTCCTTGCTCCTAAGATCTCATTCCTACCACACCTTAACTTTGTCATTATCTACATTCTTCCAATATAGCCCTGCTTGAGGGCTTGTGTCCATTCTAAATGATTTCTCGATTTCGGTGGCATTTATGGTCATTTATATCAATTAAGTCTCAAAGGTATATTTATTTTCTTTTGATGGAATGATACATGGAGGGGCCAAATGAAATTTGAGGAAAGTCTCAATTTAAGTTGTATTTGTATCCCTCATTGACTGTGCTTTTGGACTAGCTTGGTGTTTGAAATTCGAGTTACAATGCCTCGTGATTTATGAAGATTGATGAATGTTTTATGTTTCATAAATATAAAGAGAAATGGAATAACATGTGCTTCTGATTAATGCTTACTGCAAAATTCCAGTAGATAGCTTGTTTAATTGATTTACATTGCTGACACTTCAAAATTTAACTAAGAATTTTTGGATTTGGTAGTTAGTACTTCTAAGACGATCAATCATTTACCCGAAATATTTGTTCTATCCCTCAGCAAGTTACATGTTTCTTTTCTTCTTACCTGTATTTTAATAATTGTTATGATAGGTGAGGAAGCTAGAGACTTCATTTGTAACTTATTGGTCTGGAAAAGGGTTGAAGCCACTTGATCAAAAGTTATTGCCAAATCCGATGGCGTGTGTCAAAGAGCCTCATCGATAATAGACAGATCGCCAAGATCACTATCTTTTTTAAGCCATCAGAATATTACCTTTCATTGCTAGCATTTAGGGTGCACCAAAAAAACACGACAGCACCAATGGTGCCGACACCGGAAGCCGTTGATGTTGTATAAAAATTTTGAGCATTGGTTATTAGGTTATTACTTGGTAATTTTTCAACTGGTTTATAAGATTTAGTAATTCTTGTTGTTTAGCCTCTATCATTAAGTTGCCATTTTGTGTCTTAAAATTGGCTATTTGTTGTAAAGTTTCTACTGTGTCTAGATGTGCCTCCTTTGAATCTGCCTTATTCCACACACCTTGCCCTTAGCCGGAGGTTGGAATAAGACTTCGGGTCTATTTGTTAGTTATGTTTTGAAAGGGAAAGAAGAGAAATGAAAGGCTTCGGAACTATCTCACAAGTGTATTTCATTTCTCCCAAACCTTTCTATTTTCCTTATTACCCTTCAAAAACCAACTCGCAAACAGACTCTTAACGGTAAAGTTATGCAAGCATAGCCGAAGCATAGGGTTAGGCCATCAGAGATCAAGTTACATATCCACACAACATCCCTAAGAGGTAACATTTTTTTTGTTACAAAAATGTTCTGAAAGAGAGAACATTGTTCAGAGAACTTCTTTGAGGTGGGTGTTTCAGGCAATTAAAGTATGGGATAGAACTTGATTTTGATCAGAATATTGGGGTAGAACTTGATTTTAAAATCATCATAAGTCAATTGAGATAATGTTAAACTCATTATCATATGTCAATTGGAATAATGGTTAAGTTATTATAAATTATTCATGGTAATGGAAGTATCATTATCATACATAGTGTTATGATCATGATTTTAGAAGGGAGGTTAGGATCTTCTTACTCTTGCATTACACCTTGTATCTTTTCCTCAATTATGTTTATCTCGTCGTTGATATAAGCTCAAACTCATAACTTATATTGTTCTCTTTCGAATAAAATATAAGTTATTTACACATCAACTTTAGTTTAATTGAAGATTTTGGGTCAAAGCAGGTGATATTTGTTTAAGATATTTGTTTAAGAGTCAATTGTGATGTTAAAGATTTATAATTAAATTACTTTTATATCCAAGAATAGCAGGTTTCTAAGAATTTATTGATCGTGAAATATTAAGAGTGGAAACCAGAAAATGAATCTAAGATTTAAGAAAAAAATATATAATATCTACATTGATAGCATAATTTTGTAAGTTTGATTAATTTGTACCATGCAGGCCAAAAGAACAAGACATGCACCCTTTTGTGATGTCTTGAGCTTGAGCTTGAGCTCTCAAATCAATCTATGACATTTCCTGAATCTGTCTCTCATCCTTATGCCACACAAAAAATAGTACATCTTCAAGTTAACAATTTTGATTGAGATATAAAAATATGTCTCCCATTATTTTGCGGCTCATGTTATCTTAAGGGTAGAACTTCAAACCCTAGCAGAACTTAGAATCGGAAAAAATCTCATATTAGGTTTAACTGGTTTAAATGGTTAAATCGTCTAATCTGACCAAATATTTTATACATAATTAATAATTTCTATCAATAAATATATAATTATATGTAAATATAAAGTTTTATATAATTAATAATTATGTATAATTATATCGAAGTATCATATCTTCGTCTTTTGGACCAGAATAAAATAAAATATTTGAGTGATGTTCTATTTTTTTTAATTTTTTAATTGAATCGTCTGATTTACTTCTTGAGTTAATGCGGTTGAACCGGGTTTAACACGGTCGGACCGGAATTCCTCGGTTCAAAGCGGATCAATCCTAACTCGGTTAAGACTACAAACCAAAGCCGTTTTCAAGTCCGGTCAGCGGTTAGACCGGTCGGACAGTCCCGCCCATTTCGGTTCTCATAACATTGGGTAGAACCACCTCTAAGTCCAACCATCTATAATGAAGTTGCCAAATTTGGTAAGGAAAATGACAAGAGAAAATGATGTGGTCTGTCGTTTCTGAATGATTCTCACACCAAACATACGAAAGATTATCACCTAAGAAATTTTCACCCCTCTTAGATAAGTTTCATTTAAACGGGATCTTATCCAAAAAAAGTCTCCAAGTAAACGCACGAATCTTCAAGGGTGCCATAGATTTCCAAACCACATTCCATATTTTTCGGTCCTCAGATATAGATTTGTCTTCGATCCAGATAACTTTGTAAGTTGATTTAATCGAGTAAGAATTAGAAGCGTCATAAATTCAAACTCATCTGTCTTCAACCTCTTTCCTCAAAGTACTCAAATTCACGATCTTCAAAAATTCCTCTATCAAATTATAAAGCCCCACCAAAGCCCCCTTTACCGAACTCAAATTGTAAAGCCTTACAAAAGAATCCTTCAAAGGATTTTCCCCAATCCAAAAGTCCTCCCAAAATCTAGTGTGACGCCCATTCCCCACCACCCTTTTAAAACCACTTGCGATCTTCCAAGTTGTTAGATTGATTAGTTTTTCTTCCTTTATATAAGCTCTTTATTTTACCTTTCTATTCAACCAACTTAATTCAATATTATGTAATCCATTCAATTCCTTCGATGAATGAAATTCATTTTCTTTCTACTTTTAATTCTTAACATCATGTACAACCTCTATAAGGTCCCTTGTGAGAAAATAACTCATGTGAAACTAACTTAAATTTATTAAATAACTTTAAAATGTGCAAAATTATATATAGATGGGGTAAATTTTGTTATTTGTTTAAAAGTTAAAAGGAGAGATACGAAGTGAATTAGTGAAAAACATTTATAATGGTTTTTCAAAGAAATTAACTTTCAAAGCTATAATTTTACTTTTCCAAAATTTTACAAATTTATGTTTTAACTTTTTTATTTACAAGCTTATGGTGCCATATATTTTATATAAACATAAATTTTCTATACTTAATATTTTATGTCATTATTTCATATGACTATTTTTTTTTTTTTGTTGATGACAAAGATAATAATATAGAATAGTGAATATAGAAAATTTGTGTTCACATAATTCATAAGATGACATGTATGTTAGTGACATGTTAGTTAGCCAAATGTGAGAGAATGGACACATGTGAGAAGTTGCATTTCAACCTTAAATGAATCGGTGGAATTGATGGATCATATAATGTTATTGCCACGACATGGTTGACAAGTTAACACAATATAATTGCACCTAAACACCCAATTCTTTGTGGGACCATTGCCTTTAATAATATAATATTCTGATCGGCTCGGGACATAATTTAAGATAGATGGTCTTTGTCCGTATTTTAAATAGTGGTTGCATCACTTTTATCGGAATCACTTAGAGTTAGTTTGAGAGTTTGATTTTGGAGGGGACGAAAAAAAATTGAAGTCTTGGGAGTTATGAAATATACTTATGGGATGACTCACAAACCTTCTCTTTTCATTTCTTCACCTACAAAATCCAACTCCCAAGCAAACCCTTAAAAACTAACGAAAAATAGAGATATAATTGCGATAATACTATTGTTGCAATGAAGACTCAAAATCACAATATTATAACTATAATTATGATAGTGGACTGCAATTTAAAACACTACTAGCTTTTGATCCACATTATTCATTGAACACCAAACCAAACTCTCTACTCTCCAACTATATAAACTGCCACAGAAGCTCACTTTCAACTCATCAGTAACAAACACTTTGTGTTGTGCTGTGTATCACAAAATACAATGATGAAGAAGGTCACTGTCCTACATGCAATGGTGTTGGTGGCACTGGTTCTAGTTGAAGTGTCCTACAAAGTTGAGGCTGTGAATTGTAGCCTAATGGAATTAAGCTCTTGTCTTGGGGCAATCACTTTCAATGCACCACCTTCAAGCACTTGTTGTCAGAAGCTGAAGGAGCAAAAGCCATGCTTATGTTGGTACCTTCAAAACCCAACTTTGAAGCAATATGTTAACTCTCCTGGTGTTAGAATGGTCACTAACTCTTGTGGGGTACCCCTCCCTAATTGTTAAGGACTTCTCAACTACTTCACTTCTTCTACTTCAAAACTATAACAAACATAGCCTTAGATGTCACTCGAAGCTCTTAAGGGTATTAATAAAAGTCGGGAGGGATTTATTTATTCCAGAAGTAAGTCAAAAATACATACTCCATATTTTAATTATTCATTCAATAAAAATCTAGTGGTTTAGATCTATTGACTAATTATTAATACCCTTAAGAGCTTTGAGTGGCATTTAAGACTATGTTTGTTACAGTTTTCTCATAAAATATATCTAAGAATCCATCTAGTATTGAATATGTTAAGAATGGTAAATCTCTCTATAGTTGAATATGGTGCATAGTGTATTGTATTTAAGAATTTATCTATAGTGTGTAAAGAAGTAGTAATATAAGAAAATAAAGGTATGTATATATCCATAGTGTGTCTTAAGAAGTAGTATCTTTAGAGCAAGTTTCTTTGGTGTATGTATATGATGATATAAAAAATATTGATGACATAAGTTTTAGTTAAATAAATTATCTAGATTAATGTTGATATGGTGTTAATGTTGCAATCAAAGTCAGAATTTTTGTATAGTTTACATGATATCATAACTTCAACCTTATTGCCACCGTTATAAGAAGTCCTATTACATATTCACCAACATATTATTTTTTGTAAAAATAAAAGGTGGTAAATGGAGTGAGGAAAATAGATATATGTAATCTTATTATTGTTTTTATAAATATTATTTATATACATTGATGTAGCAATTTCAAACTTTCAGTTGATTATAGTTTTGAAAGTTAAAAAATATAGCCAGGTAAAATCAAAGAAATTTGAATCTTTTACATATTGAGTGCTGTTTTCCTTCTCTAGATTATTTCTTGACTAATTACTTAAATTTTTGTTGTTGAAGGAAATGACTCATGCCCTGTGAAAAAAATGATTATATATGAATAAACTTGAGCTACATATTTTTTGTGTATTGATCTCAATCATAAACAAGTAATTGTTAATTGAATGAATTATTGAAACATTACTAGTCCTGTTTATAATCCTATATGATATATAACTAACTAAAACATAAACTTCCCATAAAGGGAAACTTAACCATAAACTAACTAAGTACTTTACAAAAAATACTGAAAATAGAAGAATCTTATTTAACTATATTGGGCTTCATCTTCAATAATGGGCTTGGTTCTTACCCCCTCCCCACAAGTTGGCATATGAATGTTGATTATGCCAAACTTGAAAGTTCCGAAAAGGCAATGGAGTAAGTGGCTTTGTGAAGATGTCTGCAAGTTGAAAGGAAGTAAAAATAAGGAGAAGATGGATTTGCCTTGTTCTAAACTCTTTCACGAACCACATGACACTCAAACTCAATGTGTTTTATCCTTTCATAAAACACTAAGTTGATAGCTATGTGTAATACAGATTTGTTAACACTAAACAAGCTTACTGGCGTTGGATGAGAAATGTATAGATCTTGAAGAAGAAACATGGCCCATTGTGCTTCACAAAAAGTCATGGTAAGAGCTCGATACTAAGCTTCTTAAGAGGACCTTGAAATGGTGTTATATTTCTAAATCTTACAAGAAACAAGGGTCATCCCTAGGATAAAACAACATCATGCAACTCACATTCTATTGTTGAAACATACTGCCCAATCTAAGTTTGAATAACCCTTTAAAATGGTAGTTTTGTTTCTTGGAAAGAAGACTCCTTGTCCAGGTGAACCTTTCATATATTTGAGAACTCGAGTTTCAGCATGGTGATGAGAGTCTGCTGGTGATGCACGAAATTGACTTAAGCATCCTACAACAAAGCATATGTCTAGTCTAATATGTGTGATTTATAAGAGTTTCCCCATTAACCTTCTATATGAAGTAAGATCATTAAGAGGTGACCCTGAATTAGATTGTAGCTTTGTATTGTATCCCAGAAATATAGATGTTGGTTCTAATCCAAGAAATCCAGATTCTTGAAGCAGGTCCAATGCATAATTCCCATAAAAGGAAAAAAAAACTAAGCAAACAAATAACATTAAGAAAACACAAGGGGTATTAATCCATTAAAAACACATGACAAAATAGACACAAAAGGAAACTTAGGCATAAACTAACTACTTTACAAAAAAAAATACTGAATATAGAAAAAAATTATTTAACTATATTGGGCTTCATCTTTGATTTTTCTTCAATAATGGGCATGGTTCTTAACATTAAATGTTCACAACACTTTATTCCAATCTTCAACTTGGATGCAAGCTCACTAAGACCATTGCTCAATTTTCTTCCTCTCCCAAATGCTATGAAGGGCGTCTTCAAACTCATCATTTCTAAATTATCCCACTTCAACAAGAAATAAAAAGTCACAAGTGAGACACCATGTCTTAAACTAAAACTTTAAGGCATTAGTTTCATGGGTCTTTCCTATTTCTAAACTCTTTTACTCTTCCTTGCATATCCAATGTGAGACTTCACACTTGAATAAACCCAATAAAATTATATATATATCTATGTGTGTAAAAACTAAGAAGGATTATACATAGACAAATCAAAATAGTTGTTACATTCCTTGTACATACAAAAGAAATTATGATAAATTAAAGGTAGACATAATTTAGTACATGTAGCTTAATTAATGGATTTTTAAATACACAAACAAACATAATCTCAAACCCTTTGACATATAAAAGGATCAATAACTCTATACAACCTCAAAGAGTGTGTGTTTGACTAAAACTCTAGAAGCTTCTTGGAAACTTTTGAGTATTCAAAGATCTTTTCATTATTCATGCCAAGAAGACACTTGCAACAAAGGCTGCAATGTACTTGGATCAAACTTCCTTGCAAAAAGGTAACAAATATTAGTGATTTTCCCATTATAAGAACATCTTGATCCATAACGAGTTTGGTTCAAAAACTGATTAGTAATATCATGCAACCCAAACTTTCTTGGATGAGGACCACCCCTTGACCAATCCACATAAGTGAGACTACGATTAGAGTTCAATTCAGGATACATCATATGCACAAATGTTGGAATATAATGTTCATCTGGGTAACATGGTTGATGACAATGTTGTTGAAAAATGTTGTAGTATTTTGTGTCAGAAACAATTTGCATGGCAAGATCACGGTGCAATTCAAACCATTGAGACCCTTTTCTCCAATTGGTTATGTTAATTGTAGGTGACATTGTTGAGTTATATCTTCCTCTACCAGCTTTTCTTTTATCATCATATGAGCTTAGAAAGCTTAGGGTTGAGTTTATGAGATAGTCATATATGGTTTTGAAGCCAAATAATGGAATGCATGATTCAGATAGTAACACAAAATATTGGTTTGATGAGTCCATTAGTGCATTTCCTAAAAGTCTTCTTTCAGCATCTATCATTGATGATGTGCCCCAATACACTGGCTGCCATGTATATAAACTTTCGGTGTAAAGATTTACATATAATCAATATATCATTTGTCATTTATTTGTATTACTTCTTTTATTTAAGAATCAATGATGATTTAAATATGAATGATATAATAATAGTATAAAAAACTCTTACATTATCAGTTTATACATCTTTTTGTTCTAGAAGTTTAATCATTAATAATATACTTAATATATTGTCACCAATAGGTAGGGTCAGCATCTCCTGGGTTGAGTAGGGTAAAGCTTGTCCATTACCCAGCCATAAATGTTAGTTGAGTTATTTTTTTGAACTTGAATCTGACCATAAACTTGATTAAATATAATGCATATTTATTTTAGATAAAATTTTCTCAATATTACTTATTATTATGGATATGCAATTTGACATATAAAATGATATGTGTATACATGTTGTTAATCATACACATATCATGAAAAAATTAGATACTCAATCATACCTTCAACCAAAGAAGTATAATTGCTCTATACACATTTGAATAAGACACCTACAAACACGATGAGTAAGTGATCACGAGACGGGTCGAGCTGGGTCATGCTTGTCCCCAACCCGACCATAAATATTGATTGACTCTAATTTTTAAACTCGAACCTGACTCGAGACCCAACGAAACCCGACCCTATTCTACCTCGTTTATGATCAAGTCATTCCGGGTTCTTGCATGAAAAAATAAACTTGTATATTGGTCATGCTTAAGCCTGAAAAGGGCTCTTGCATGAAAGGGCAGCATTTGAGAAATATATATGGTTATATTCACAGCATAGTTATCCACATGTTGATAGTATAATCCTTAAGATGTTGAACAGAATTGAAAATAAATATTACTCTATTTATTCCAAAAAGATGGTCAAATTTCGAATGATTTTCTTTAATTTGTATTTTTTTATATGAGAAGATTGAGCAGAAATTAACTACTAACCTGGCTAGGAATTTTTCTTCCATAGAACACTGAATCTTGGGGCAAAGTTTCATTGAAAGAAGGATGTTGGTGCAAGTAAATGTTGTAAAAACCTTTATGTCCTTTGAAGAATTTTTCCCACAAAGGTGCTAAGGGCAATGCACCTTGTGCCAAGAACATGAAAGCCACTTTTGGAGTTGTCTTGTTATCTTGATTTCCTCTAACCATAGATGCTTTAACAAACAACTCTTGGTCGGTCATGTTGTGCATGAGAGATTCCTTTAATGCAATGCTAGTAAAGTTGGAATTTTTCGATGATGAAGCCGAATTCGAGGATAATACATGATATGATGATGATGGTGATGGTGATGGTGATGGTGACGGTTGAAGTAATGTTTTGAAGGTAGTTGGCATATAAAGAATGCCTTGTAATCTAAAAGATAGACTATAAAAGCATAAGGTTGAAATTGCAACTATTCCTAGTGATATAACAATTATGTAAAAAACTAAGTCATAGATTAAGCCACCAATGAATGAGTTTGAAGGTTTTAGAGATGGTTTATGATCCATAGTTCAATTATCAAATAGAAGAGCTAAATGATTAAGAAATGGATCAATAAGATGATTTCATTCAAATCTCAAAATTGGTATATGTAGCTTTCATACTCACATTGCTTAGTTTGGTGCACTTTCTGATAACTTATTTTGTGTTAGTGCTAAAGGACTTTAATTATTTGAGGCCATAATTAAAGTCTACTATTAATTATTATTAATTTAGTAAATCATAGTAACGGGTTAAGTGAATTACTCAATGTTTTCAATTACGTTTTATATTTTTTTATTAAAACGAGTTTAGTCAATTTTGAAGAAACAAAAAAGTGGTGACACAATTAAGGATTATTGGTTTGTTCTTCTCGATATTCACGGTTTTTGTGACACAATTAAGGAAGTGGTTTCTTATTAAAATATAATATTAAGGAAGTGATTATATGCTTTGAAGCATTGCGTGAACAAATAAAAAGGGGTTCATCAAGAAGTTTTGGCATGTGGTAGCTCCTCTGATTACGGATATTATTGGTGCAATGATATTATTAGTCATATTTTTTAATTAAATATATTGGTATAGTAATATTATGGTTTAATCGGATGTTTCAGTAATTAAATTGCATAATAATGAAATTAAATATACATATATTATACTAATGTTAAAAAACTAATAAAAATGTATCCACGTCACTTGACAACAGAGTAAGCCTTAGCATCGATAAAATTGTGTGTCTTATACCCTATATATCACGAGTTCAAATCCAGAAAAACAATATCTATACTTTGACATGAATTAAGTATAGTTGGGGTTGAATGAGTTGTGAATGGAGAAACATGTGATTCCAACAAGCCAACGAGGATATGGCTACTGAACCAAGCAAGTAAACATGGGAAAGAACATAGCATTTTTATTTAAATCATTGAACTAAATGCATTGATATTCGAACTTGGATTTTAAGTAAGTTCTTCATAATTATAAACGTGACTAATGTGGTTCTGCATTTGAGGAGTTAGTAACATGCTAGTACCAGTTTTGTGCCTATATTTGTGCTGAAACAAAAAAATGTGTGAGACTCAAATAATACAAAACTTGGCAAAGAAGCAATTATAATCATGCATGCATGTAAAAGTGTTGACTCAAATCTAAATTAAGACTTAAACATTCCACAAATTAAAACGATATTTATTATTTAATAGGGCATAGGTTAAAATAAAGCTCATATTAATGGAGGAAGTCAACGTCTACACAAAAGGTAATATGCATTTTAACGAAGTAACTTAAAGCAATGAAATTAATACTTTGGAATTTAATAATGACTACTACCTAGGCAATTTGAAATCCATTGTTGTTTTTCTACAGTATTTAAATAATATGCTGTGGGGTTTTGCTTCTGTAATTCCATGTAATAACTATTATAATTATGAGTGTAATATACATGCATCTACAGTTAATATATCGTTTATTATTAATTTATATTACATTTTTTTAAAGAGTTAACGATGATAAAATATGAATGATGAATCATGCAATGAAAGTATATAAAATTCGTACGGTGTCAGTCCATATATTTTTCTTATAAGTATTAAGGTTGTGCTCCTATATTTTAATTGAAATGCATGAGTCTAAATTATTAAATATATTAAATAATTTTAAACAATTGTAATCATTATATTTATTAATAAATAAATATCAAAATACCAATAATGTGTTGGTCTAGTAGTGTAAAACTCTACTAAACACTATGATAATTAAAATGTCAAATGTTTAATTCTCGTAAACGACACTTGTTGAAAATGACTATTATGCACTAAAAATAGATTAGCTCCTTATCTTTTTCCCTTAATAGTACCAAACAAAATTAACATCTTCCTTCATAGATTCTAAGATGCAAATACATTTAAAGTAGCTTGTCCAAATACAATTATCTCATTTATGTTATATTGAAATTAAATTAATGTGAACTACAAGTTATACTCAACTAGACTTGTCAAGTTGTCATAATTAACTTACCTCTAATGGTGAAACATAAAAATAATGTATTCTATATGAATAATATGAGGTTCACTTATTTTTATCTTTTTTATACTTGACTTTTAAACACATATTTTTATCTCTTTTATACATTTATTTCTATCTCCTATAAGTTCTCATTTTCTATATTCTTCCTTCATCTTTCTTTACACCTTTTTTCTTCCAATTTTCTTTTCAAATCTAAGTAGTGCATAATTCTCTAGCTATAAATTTGAGTATATTAATTAAACTTTAATGGAATCACTATAAAACATCCTTTCAATTGTGATAAATGTTGATGTAAAATCACTCTTCATCTTCCATCCATTAACATAAAGTTATTGTGTCCAATCAAGTTTCTACCAATCATATGTTGTGGACAACTCATTATCCTTATTACATATATGAAGACTAAAATAATTTCATGTACAAAAATTATCATCATAGACAAAATCATGAATGATAGGTTAATAAATTCCTAATAAAAACTAAAAACAATCTCAATCCTTTAGTTCTGATTTACGAGTTGAGCTTTAAACAAGGAAGAATGAAAATGAAAGACTTCAGAACTATTAAATACATTTATGATAAGATGACTTCGAACCTTTCTCTTCTTTCCGTCGAAAATTAAACCCTTAAGATCTAAGGATAATAATCACCAAGCAAAGAGGGAGACATTCTTAATAAAGGCTCCAATGTGTTAGGATGAAACTTTCTTCCAAAAAGGAAACATATATTAGTAGTGTTCCCATTATAAACACATTTTGATCCAAATCTTATTTGGCTCATAACCTCATTAGTTATATCATCCCACACATATCTTCGAGGATGTGGACCCCTAATTGACCAATCTACCCAAGTAATGCTACGATTAGAGTTCAATTGAGGGTACAAAATATGCACTAGTGTTGGTATATAATGTTCATCACTATAGCATCTTGGAAGACAATAATTCTTAAACATAGGATAATATTTTGTGTCATGAACAATGTTAATAGCTAAGTCACGGTGTAATTCAAACCATTGAGATCCTTTTCTCCAATTTGTTATATTAATTGTTGGTGACATTTTTGGGTTGTACCTTCCCATGCAATCTTTTGTTGGGTCATGAAATGATTGTACATAGCTAAGGTTTGAGTTCATGAGATATGTGTATATGGTTTTGAAGCCAAATAATGGAATGCATGATTCTGAAAGAAGCACGAAATGTTGATTGGAGAAGTCTAAAAGTGCATTTGCTAGAAGACGTCTTTCAGCATCGATCATTGATGATGTACCCCATATAACATGCTGCAAATGAAAGAAAATATTAAATTCTAGATCCATATGTTATAGTTTCTCTTAATTCAATAACATATGTTTAATGTAACCTAAAAAAATTCCATTTATCATGCAAATAATAGGGTACGTGCTCTTTAAACCTTTATGAAGAAAAAAAACCAACAAAAAAAACTATCATATCCACGAATGGTGTGTTTATGACGGGGTCATTCACCCGAACATAAATCTATTGTCTCAGATCATATCTTATATGTTGTATCGGATGAATGATAATAAAACAAAAACAACAAAAAATGATGAATTTTTAATTAACATGATATATTTTTATTAGCTCATAATAATATAAGATAATAGATCTCTTTATCATCCAAGCATATTGTAAAAGGAAGATAAATTGCACTTTACTTTTTTAGTTCTAAAAAAATCAAATGATCTCCCTATTTTCACATAATTCTCTAAATTTTGAAGTTAAGAATAATAACTTTTGCTTCCCTATATATGGAGATGAATTGACAAGTTGTAAACCACATGAGATAATCTACAAAATAACACCGTCACAACTTCTTTTTTTACAATGGTAGCAACATTATTTTAACTTATTATGACCTTATGCTAACAATCTAAACCGTTACTAACCTAATTATACTAGCTTATCATGACAAGTTAATTGAAAAACTATAATAATTTGTGTTGGGTTCTAAAATTAAATTTATCTAAATCCCGAGCACATAGCAAAGTGATCTTTAGGAAGGATAAATATATACACAGTCTTGTCTTTACAAGCGGAGAAGTTGTTTTCAGAATTTGAACTTATAATCTTATGGTTACTAAGTAACAATTTAACCGTTTCGTCAAACTCACCTGATCAAGAGTGTAATTTAGAGTCATATAAGGTAAAGCAAGCTAACCTGGCTAGGAATTTTTCTTCCATAGAAAGCAGAATCTTCATGCACGTTGTCTTTGTAAGAAGGATCTTGGTGCAAGTAAATGTTGTAAAATCCTTCATGTCCTTTGAAGAATTTCTCCCACAATGGAGCTAAGGGTAGTTTACCTTTGATCAAGAACATGAAAGCAACCTTTGGGGTTGTCTTGTTAGTGAAATCATCATTTCCTCCAACCATAGATGCTTTAAGGAACAACTCTTGGTCGGTCATGTTATGCAAAATGGATGTCTCCAAAGATTCTGAAGAGAGTAATACTTGATGTGGTGGTGGCGGTGATGACGACTGCAACAAAGGTGGTGTTATCGATAATTGCGACAACGATAATGATGGTGGTGATGGAAGTAAAGTTTTGAAAGGGATTGTCACGGGATACATAATGGCATGTAAACTAGAACTTAGGTTAAAAAAGCATAAAGTTGAAATTATAACTATTGATCCTAGTGATATAGCAATCATATAGAATATTATGTGATAGACATGGTGTATATTTCGGGTGAAAGGTTTTGAAACTTGAAGAGATTGTTTATGATCCATTTAGAAAATACAAAAATGACAACGCAAGAGATGAAGAAGATGCTTCATTTAAATCTAAAGAAAAAGTCATTTATGATCACTTTGAACACAAGTTGCTACATGGGTAGCTCTCTTTATTAGCAACTTTAATTATTCATGAAGATTTTTTAGAAAAATTGTTTCTAAAGCAATATTTACTTAATGGCAAAAAATATACTCAACATAAGCATGGATAAAATAAATAGGTAAATATCAATTTTAATAAGAAAAAATTCAAATAACATTTATAACAAACTATCTATAAAAAGTTATATATATTTCACAACAAAATTAAGAGAAAGTGTTATATTCTCCTGCAAATAGTAAGGCACATGCACTTTCCCAATGTTTGAAAAATACATATTTCTCAAATTGATATCAATTTATTCATTACTAAAATATAATAAAAGTGAAATAAACTTTTCCTAAAAAATAAAATTAACATAAAATTGGGAAAAAAAATATTGGTAGACAACTTTTTTTTGGTTATGGTAGACAACTTTTTAATGATTGGGGAGAGTGCAATAATCAGCATTTGAATACAAGCTCACACACTTAATATTTCACACCTTGTATTAACTAACATAACTCTTAGTATAGTGACCATAAAAGTGTAAATAGATATTTTTTCCCACAACAAGAATGTCTTATTAATAATTGGAATACATATAAATGATTTTTCTTACCAATAAAGTGTTAGTATATTGATAAAGGTTCTACTATATTTCCAAAAAGTTCAAAACATTAAGGGTTCGAGAAAGCAATACTTATTGAGAGTGTACCCCGAAATGAGTTAGTTACTGATTTTTGACACAGAGTTATTGAATTGACTTTTGGTATGATGAGTTGCGTGAACAAAGTTTCTTCAAAAATGGTGCTCACCCCATTATGTGCCATGTTACAGCTCCACTAGTTACGGTTTTTATTTGCCTTATTGTAAACTACGAGAGGCCACCTACTTCATGTGTAAATTTAAAGAAAAAAGTTCACATCTTAGTTATTCATTCTACAAAAATCTAATAGTTTATATGATTTGAATTAATCAGTATTTAAACTATTATATTTTCATAGAATTGATGACTAAGATATAAAACAAGTTTTTTTCAACTTATTTCCTAGAGTAATTGTATCCCGTATGTGTTTTTAGGACATTGTTTAAGTAATTTAATAGGAACTCATATTAAAAATTGTTGGAAAAAATAATTTATTGTTTTTTTATCTTGTGATACACATGAGTTGTGAAAGTGAAGTTATTTACACTGTCTAATCACACTTTTCATTAACCAATCATAATTTTTGTTTTTTAACTTACAAATTTGTCAATGCTTAACAAAAAGTGTGTATATGTACAAGTTCCAATATCCTCACTTAAATTGTCAACAGCATTTCAAGTGATTCCCTAATAAAGCAAGGTAAACATGGGAAGGAATATCTTTACCAAATTAATGTAGAGTGTAATGTCGGTGTAATATCAATATAAAGATTTATACAAAGTTAGTATATAATCTACCATTTATTTGTAATACATTTTTTGAAAAATCGATGATGATAAAATGTGAATAATAGATGATACAGTTACAATATATAAAACTCATACATTATCGATGCATTCATTTTATTTTTTTTCTGATTAATGTATATGTATGGTAACAGCTGTCCCAACATTCCACCCTTTTATAAGCTAGTGGCCTAATAAGGCACCTTAAATTAATGAGGTTCAAATTTATAAGAATTTCTGAATGTTGCCTTGCAATTTGTTATAATTAAATAAATAAATAAATACTTGTCTTCTTGGCTTTCCAATGCAACTTATCTATTTTTTGGTGTCTTAAACTCAACCTTATGTGTGAAAGATAACAAAATCTTAATTTTATATATATTAATAATTAAAATGTTTATATATGTTTGATCTTATATATACACGAATCCAAATCTTCTATACCAAAAGTTTTTATATCTCTATATCAACTCAATAATATTTTGCCAAATACCTAAATGTGTTAGATTAATGAGAAATTAGATAAGATGTGTTATATATTACTAGGCAAAATCCTTCTGGGTTGGTATAAAGGCATAGAAAACTTTTTGTATAGAGGATTTGGGTTCTACATAGACGGTCCTAAGTCAGGATTAAATGTAAAAGTTGTGTTAGACAGATGACAACAAACGTAAAATTTTGTTGAATCTCTTTGATATAGATCATCCTGAAAAAACTACAATACATTAGAGATACCACTAATCAAAAGATGCCTCAATTGGAAATACCATAGTCCCATTTGCACAAAAAAAATACACCTTGTTGATTCTTACATCATAGAAATGAGTGGTTAGATATTGCATGACCAACTTTAAGAACAATATTATAAACATATAGAACCCAAATTGCAACCTACAAAGTCTTCAACAATTTCATCAACCAAAATTTCAAGTATATCAACACCAACCTCAAATGCTTCAATATCAAAGTTAGTCCATTTCCCTAAGGAATGACTCATCTCCCATTCTATTATTTCATCCGGCATCATCCCAACCATACATGTCCATTTCTTCATCTCCGTCGTGACCTCTCGAGCTAATATCTCGGGTTTCGCGCACAATGATAGTTTCGTCCATGCTTTGAATCCACAGTTAGAATATCGGCAGCAGTTAGATTCTAGATATTCTATGACACAGTCGAAGAGAAACCCCTTTAGCTCCTTCCGCTGTTCAGAATCATCATCACATCCAACAAAGAGATTAAAATCTGTAAATGTGGCATCATCGACCATGTTGTCAAGTTCATCGAAGAGAAACCGTGAAATTAGAAGTTGTGGCAGTTCATCGTCGCTGTGGTTGGTGGATAATCCAAACACTAATTCGGCATTCAAGATAACATCTTTCATATGAGTGAGCTTGCTTGTTGTCAATCTTGTCCCAGAAGAATATAAACTTCGTAATGCCTTGGGAATTTGGTTGACAAGATCAGTCAGTTTCTGACAACATATCCTATGTTTGTTAAAGGATGTTGCAGAATCTAAAAGCTCGTAATCATATTTCAAATGTTCCATTTGATTGTATAAGGAACTCGTGGAGTCGGGGTGAAAACCATGCCCTGAAATTAAATCAAGAATCGCAGACAACATGAGAACTTGGCCGAAAAAACAGAAGGATTTAAATAAAGGACAAAACTTAGGTGCAACACTTGTGTTACACATCCTGTACTTTTATTGAAGAACAACGCCACAGGCACCCGAAGAACAGCACTTAAGTTTTGTCCTCGAATAGATCGACATTAGAAATCATTGTTTTTTGGGTCCATAATCACAATTTTTTTAATTCAACATTACCCGAGCATTCATCCAGACTACTAGACGAAAAGGAAGCTTCCAGAACCGATCCAGGGCTGAGATGATTTCCATTACAAGAGGCTCCCGACAACCTATCTTGTTTTGCCCCATACTGGTAGGAGTAGAAACAAAAAGATAATTTCAGATATAATTCTCAGAATGCAATTTTCAACTAATTACATAATATTACAATTAAAGAGATCATGTTCAAACTGAGGATAAAAAAGCTCAAATGGCTCTAATTAAATTCAACTTTAGGAAACATTATTCATTTTATAATGATGTAGTCAAAATTTGAAAATTAACAACCCATGAAACTAATTTAACCATGAAATTGGATCAAATGTGCAAGACTTATGAAAATACATCTTTCATGTTTGTTAACCTTCATTAGACAAACACTTACACGCCGAAATAAAAAGAAAGAAAATGCTAACTTTAAGGCTCGTGTCAAATATCTCCGGGCATTCGTTTAGATGTCCTTTATGCATTCTCTGCCAACTTCCATTTATACGATGCAATGGAAATATCTCGCTCCAACAAATAGTATCATATGCATGTCATGTCAAATACAACTAGAGTACAAACACATAGAACTTTCAGTTTCTCTATGCAGTTAACCTATTTATCATAGAAGAAGCTGCATGTGTTATGAGACAATACGGAAAGAGAAGACTTACATGAAGACCAGCATTTTCATTGAGCATATGATGATCATCATGACAGAGCAGTTGCTCTGAACCTAGAGCCGATATCAGCTCTTGAAGAATCACGGCACTTGACTTTTTTGGCGGAGCACCTGTGGCCAGTTCGTCATCTTCTTGAGAGGTTAATTCCTTCAATTTCTGTTCTAAAAAGGCACCTAGATCATCAATTCTCAAGGTTGAAGGCCTTTGGGAAAATGTATTATTCCTCTCATTATTGTTGCTTGTATCTTCCTTCTCGGAAGGTATTCCGAGCTTTTGCTTCATCGGGGAGTTAAATGTAAATGAAACTACCTCGTTTATCTTCTTGTCATCAACCTTAATTGTTTTTTCCCGGCCACCTTGTTTACTTTTGACATTAGAACTGTTCATGGAGGAACCATCAAAGTCCCTCCTTTCACAATGAAGATTTCTCGGTTTCACACCAATTGAATTAACGGAAGCTGTACCTTCAACTTGTGTGACATTTGGGGTCCTTCTTTTCCTCTCTAAAGTCCTTACATGAGACAATGAACTATGCTGTCTATTACAAGGTTTTTTCTCCATGTCAAATTTGGAACTATCCATTTTCGTAGGTGACCTCATCCTTGTTCGACCACTAAGGTTTCTATTAAAAGCAACAAAATCTTTAGTGCCACTCATAGATGGTGATACTCTTTTTATTTGCATATTACTCATTGTTGATCCAGACGAAAGTCTTTCACTGCGTAGCATGTTTTCTTGGGTCCTAAACGGCTGGTGTGATGAATTCCATGTAGCTGGACTTTCACGAGGCATCGGCATTCTTCTGGTAGCGGATACATTACAACACTGTTGCACTTGTGTATTACTTTTTCCCTCGTCTTCAGTAACAACAGATATGATCTTCTCCTTACTTCTCAGGAGAACGATATCTCTTTCTAGATCATGAGAGGAAGTGAATGCCCTTCCCTTCTTCTGAGGTGATGCCATAGAGTTAGGAGCGGTCGTGTCTGAGACAATAGCCGGAGGAACAGCTGGCCGTCTCTCAAACTCAGGCTTGCAGTCAACAACATCAAGAAAATTACCACAATTTTTGCAAGAAGTGTGCCCGATTGAAGTCTTGGCTGTGGTGGCGTTGTAACAAGATTGATTTTCTATAACTGCTGAGCTTGTCCCAACACCATTGGTTACAATGCCAGTCCTCGGAGGATACACGGAAGCAGGATATGTAAGACAATCTTTAGCTCTGCCTCTAGCTTGCAGTCCAGGTTCCAAAAGTTTGGTAGCTGCTCCAATTAACCGAGAGCTTCGAGAGGCACTCTTTCCGGAATTAATTCTTGGACTCTTCAAAGGAGAAGCAAGCTTTGGATGATTATTCTTCTTCGCTCGTGATAGAACACTCTTAATTTGCAGGGCTTCTGCTCCAAACCTAGTCACTGCCATTTTCTCACACGTCCCGATTTTCTGAAGCTTCTGAGGTCTTGAATCATGTTTTACTATCCCCACTTCCAAATCCACACCTTGTCTATCCGATCGACAATTATCACCTAAAACCTCCTTCTCCTCATCACTACCACTACCAGAAACCAAAGCTTTCTTGGACTTGTATTGTTGCACAGCCGGAACATATTCTAAACCCATCAACCTAGCTACAAGACCCGGAGCTTGCATTTCACTCTTTTCGTCTACATTTGACCTACGATTCCCGCATTTTCTACCACTTGGGAAACCTCCACTATTCTCATTAGTAATCTACAATTGGAAAAATAAACATAACCACAATACCCAAACAAACAAAATTTCCAAGTTCTAAACATCAAAGACAACCCAAATCAAAAACCATAACAAAAACTCTCATAAAGCACATAAAAAAACTTACCAAATGGAGCTTGGCATTTGTCATTTTTTCATCTCCATTAAACTTTTTCGCACGAGCTGATATAAACTCAACAAACAAGAAGATCCAAACAAATAACATCAGTTTCCACAAACCAATGAAGAAATGCAATTCAAGTCAAATATATGTGGATACTAATTACAAACTAACCAGGAAGTAAAAGTTTCTTGGAGAAAAGCTTTTTCTTTGCTAGCTTTCTCTTCCATTCAAAGAGCTGAAAGAAAATGCCAACACAACCACCTGGTTTATGTGCTTTCTTCTCTATGATGGCCAAATTCTTCACTGTAGAATCATTCATTTTTGCAACACTTTCCAAAAACAATGACAAAACCAGCTTCTTCAACAAATACACTTCTCTCTATATTGTTCTAAAATTTTAAAGCAAACACAAAAAATGAAAAAAAAAAACAATTTTTCAACTCTAAAAGGAAAAAAAACAAATTTTTAGGCCTCAACTTCACATTCCATCACTAACCCAAAAGGAAAAAACCAATTTTTCTTCAGCTCTTACAATCTCTCTCTCTCTTTCTCAACTTCACATTCCCTCATCAACTCAGAAAAATGAAAAGAACCCATCTTTTAATTCCAAAAATGGTACCTGTTTTGGAATCAGAACACCCAAAAGACACATAATTCAGTTGATGAAACACATTACAATAATGTGACACATGAAAGATATGGGAACAAGCTACGAGGTAGAAAGGAAAAGTTGATGATGGTTAAAAACAAAGAAGGATCATTAAGAAAAGAAGATACAAATAGAAAAAAACAAAGGTTATACAAAAAGAGAAGTATGAGAAAATGAAGAAGCTTTGTTGCTGTTGTTTTGTAAGAGAAGTGAATGAGGGTGCGTAGGATAAGGTGAAAGAGACAAAAGTGAACACCGCGTGCGCATGGTAGCATTGGTCAATAGCAACAGAGGTTTGTTTTGTTGGGTAACGTTGTGTCTACGTCTGTCTTCTGTTGTGTTCACTTTTCACTTTTCAAATCTCCATTATTTATGTCACGCGCGTTTTAACATCACAGGTTCTGTCACGCTCTCTTATATTGCAATTATTTTTTTGTTTCTTATATGTATCCTCACACCGGAGACAATCATGTCCAAGTCGGGAACATCCACAGGTACGTGGGGTTAACTCTTTCAATAGATATTTTTTCATCAACAAGACTCGAACCCGATACCTTGCTTAAGGGGAATCAAACATGTACTACTTGACACAATAATTGCTCATGGATCTATCAATCACTTGTCGCTTCAATACTCGATTGAGTCGTCGAATCATCAACTCTGATACTCATGGATCTTCATCCATCGGCTATAACATTTTTCAATGGGCTGAAAAAACATATAAATGAGTTTGAGACTACATCTTGACCCAAAACCTTAAGGTATTAGATCTATGAGTTCACCCACTTATATGCTCTATAACTTATGACTTCTTCATTCATACTCGAAATACTCAACAAGTCTTTACAATTTTAAAATATTTTACTTTAGTCCCTATCTTAAGTTAAATGATAACATGTAATTTTATCATTGATAAATATTCTAATTAGTAAACAAACAGATTTAGTCAGTTTCATCAATATGATTGCATGATCGATATAATTGTTGTATCAAATTGATATACGAATTGGTTTATCGATTTTCACATCTATGTAATTAATAATAAGAAATAGAAGAAAATATTTTAAAATTTAGAAGCTGAAAACAAACAAAAAAACTACAAAGACTAAAATTAAAAAAAAACCCATAATTTTTTGGGATTAAAAACTTAATAAAATTGATAGTTTCCTTCCTTTTGGTGCAACTATTTTGTTCTCTTATTTTCCAGTTCAGGACAAGACAGTATTGAAAAGTACTATGCCTTACCAAATGAGAATGATTTCGTAATTGTGATTTTGTTTTTCATTCAAACAGCAAAAATCACTGCCAACTTGAACTTGAAATACTGTTGAAAAAGGAAACTAATCATACCAAACTTTTCCTCTTTTTTTTTAGTTAAAAAGTCACTTTTTCCTCTTGGTGATTTTATTTTTCATTTTTAAATTTAGTTTTTGACTTTTGTCTATATACGTTTATTTATAAAATCAACTCCATTGACACTTTATAATAATATTTTATGTTAGTAATTGATATATTAGATTAAACTTTTTACTTAGAAAACTCAATTATAGTAATTAAAATGAATAGAATATCTTGTAAAGTGTAAACTATGAGTTTAGTGTCACATCAAATCCTTTATTGTTTCTTAATTAATAGGAAATTCTTTTAATTTTGGTGTTTATATCATTATATAAGTAAATAGATCGTATATTCTGTTAATATAAAATGTTAAAAGTTTGACGTGATGTTTGGTGAACCCATCTCCCAAAAAATAAGCAAAACAGTGAGAAAGATAAAATAATGTGAAAATATTTATGCAAAGTGAGAGAACAAAGAATTGTGGCCTATGGTTATATGAAAGTTTGGAAAATCGTGTAATGATGAAAGCAAAATAAATTATTATTTACCAATTATCGTTCCACTATAAAAGTAAAGGATTACCACCTTTTCGAAACTAATAGTTTGTGATATATATACTAAAAGGATTTATCTTTCAAGTGATTAGACCCATGAATATAAAAAGTGTCCAAATTTTATCATAATAATATTAAAAGGGATTAGTTATGTTAAGATCTTTGGGGTTAAAATCAAGTCTTATAGAAAAAAGACACAAGGTGCACGAGGTAATTGTGTTACATTTAATTCTAATTGGAATGCAAAAGTTTCAAGTGACTTTAGCTCTTAAAATCGGAAACGTTAGAGTAATAATTGAAGAATAGTCGAATACAAACTACAAAGTTTGTATTGGACTATGATGTATATAATATATTATAAATTTAAAAATAGTGATTTGTGTCACTTCTATTGTATTGGTACTCTTAGTTTGTTTTCTTAGATGTGGAATGGGGATGTGGGTTGAGGTTATGGTCCTTAGGATAAAGTTCTAATTTTTATTTGATTTTTGTTCGATTTTTATTCAGTTTTTGATTTAAACCCTTACCTTTTTATAAATAACTATAATGATGAGTGTTAATTAAAAAAGAGCATAATATATTCCTTTAGGAACTTGTATCCTATGCTACACCCGACAAATATATAAGAATAAAAATCAAGAAATAAGAATGATATAGTCGATAACAGAGTACAAATATTCTTATCTCATTGAACAACCAGTATAGTTGCTCTTGACTACCTTAGAAGTTGAAGTTGTATATTAATGATGTTTAATTGGGTTTAGATTCTTTTCAGTACTGTAGAATTTAGTACCGTCAAATACTAGAATGTGATGCATAAAACTAGATTTTATGAGTTATAATTTTAAAATATTTGGAGGGACACATGTCATTTTAAGTAGGTTATATGGGAGAATGTTTGATTTATGTTTAATTGATTGATAATCTAAAAAAATGTTACACTTATTCATGCTCGCCCATATCCGTGAGTACTCACGTGTGGTTTTTTTACAGGTATTTCTAAGTACTCGCAGGTACAATGAATACGCACAAATTTCCTGCATTATCAATGAATTTCTAACTTCTGACTTCTATTATATTTTGCATAAGATGAAACTTAATTATTTTGTATCTTTTGATTTTAATATTTAGTAAAAATGTTAAATCTATAATTAGGATTGAGGTTTTCTATTTATGTATTTGCTATTCTATTCCTCGAGAAATTTTTTTTTTCTTTGCAAGATATCTATATGTCTACACATGTAATGGTATTTGTAGGTGTTTCGCCATTTAATTTAATAAAAGATGTAAACAAGGTAGATAAACATAAACCAAGTAAAAAAATATAAACAAAATAAAAGCAAGCCATGTATATAGTGTAAGTGAAAGTTAGGGTAATGTACTCTCTATTTTAATTAAAGGTAATATAATAATCACATAAATAACATAAATAATGAGTACCCGTGAACATGAGTAATACTCATGCTCACCCGTATATTCAACGAATATTTTAAAAGCTCATTTGTAAAATTTACGAGTAGTCATTTATGACCCATACCCGTGTAGGTTTTATGTGCGTGTAGATGTTTTTTGCCATCCCTAATTCTAATGTGTAATACAAGTGAAATTTGATATCCTCTTCTCTTTCAAAACCCTAAACATTGGTTATCATAAAACATAAAATCCCACACTTTCTTTAGATTATTTGTACATAAAAACATGATTTTATGAATTGGTACAAGATTTAACCTTGGATGATAGAGGAATGCATCAATTTCCACAAGCCCAATCCATTTAGCCCTATGATTCACAAGAACATTTCCAACCATCTCTAAATAAATTCATAATTCATTTCACCCCTTTTATATTTATATTTATATATAAGAGTAAAGTGAAATGTGATGGATACAAAATCAAGAAAATTAAATTCAATTTTCTATGCAAATTCTTATCATCCAATTCAAGCTGGAAGCATTGATGGAACTGATATTGTTCCTCATGACAAAGCTATTCATCGTGCTCATCTTTGTCAAAAACTTTCACTATGTTTGTAACTATATCCATTTTCATTTTCATTTTTATTTCATTATAAATTTCAGTAAATAAAAAATTAATTTTTTTGCAGATGACCCACATGGTGATTCTAAAGCTACAATGGATCCTTACTGCACTGTCTTTGTTGGTCGTCTCAATCACCTAACTACTGAACAAATTATCCATCAGGTATATGATTTTCTGTTTTTCTTAAGGGCTTGCTTGTTTATACTTTTAAAATAAGGTGATTCTGAAAAAAAATTGATTTTGGTTTTGGGTATTTTAAGGGGTAACATGTTTAGGCTTAAAATTTTGATTTTTTTAGATGCTGAAAAATATAGCTTTGATAAAAAAACTTTGAATTTTAGGTTTTTTTTCTCTCCAGTTTTACAGGGTATGTTTGTTTAGGCTTATAAAAAAGTGTTTTTACAAAGTTGATTTTTGACTAAAATGATTTTTTAATAAGCTGATGCATATAGCTTAACAACGGTAAGGTTTGTTGCTTAGTGACTATGAAGTTACGAGTTCAAATACTGGAAACAACCTCTCTGCTTGCGGGGTAAGACCGCATACATTTACCCTCTCCAGACCCCACTAAGTGAGAGCCGTGTGCACTGGACCCGCCTGTTTTTTTTTATAGCTTCTCAAAAAGATGAATTTCAGTTTTGTTGTTTTTCACTTTTTTTGTAATTTTGCAGCTTTAGCCTTATTTTCATTAACCAGTTCTTTTGTCTTTGAGCCTTGTTTATATGATAAATAAGAAGAAAATTGTTCAAATGTATTTTGATTTAGTTAATGTATATTTGATTTTTACTGAGAAATTTGTATTAGAAGGATAGGGTTAAATTCTGATCCTGTCTGCAATCTGCACAAACAATGGATTAGTGAGTGTATGGAAGGAGCATAGAGCTTGTATTAGTTGAAATCATATTCTGGAACTCAATTTCATTCCTTTAAGCTTGTGAGTTTCTTCATGGAATGAATTTAAGGACAATAACATTATTTGATTTAAGAGTTCAGAATTGATGGAGGATATGGAAGGACAGATTAAATACAAAGTAAATAAAAGTACTCCTGAATCCGATCAATGTTTAGATGATAGTGCCGTTTCTTCTTATACTACCTCATTTTATGGCTTTAATCTTAAGTAACTTCTTGGATATCCTAAATCATGTACTGATGGAATTTTTGGTTGTTGTCTTTCAGTTTATGAGCAAATATGGTCATATCAAAAGCTTACGCTTGGTCCGGGACATTGGTATCCTTCTTTGGCTTATCTTAGTCAATGCATCAAATTGTGTGTTTCGAAAAATATTTTGTAGAAATGGTATTTCATATTGAACATGCTTATCAAATGATCAATATGATTGGGTACTTAGCTGATTGTGTACTTCGAGGGTGAGCCTCGGTGCAAAAGTAAGGTTGTCCGCTTTGTGACCTGCAAGTGCTGAGGTCAAATTCTAGAAACAACCTCTATACTTGTGAGGGTAAGACTGTATATATCTACCCTCCCTAGACCCACTAGGTGGGAGCCTCGTGCACCGGACCGCCCTTTACTTGTAGATTGTGTACTTGTGTAACAATCTGAGTTTGTGTTAATCCCCTGCCAATGGGTTCACAATTGTTTGTATATGCTCTTTTGAACTATATAAGTTTTTAATTACTCTTTTGGCCATAGTATTCTCAAGCAATACAATTGAAGATTTTACGTTTGATTATTTCTTTTTGGTTGCAGTTACCGGAGCTTCTCGTGGTTATGCATTTGTTGAATACGAAACAAACAGGGAGATGCGACATGCATATATGGTACAGCGACATGTTAAAAATTTGTTTAGTTTTAATTCAATAAAAGGAAGCTTTTTATGCATATATGGTACAGCTGATTTTACTGCCATATGGGTCAAAAATCGAAAGAAATCATTTGGGCTTCACCTTACTTGTACAATATATCTTTTTATGAAATGTTAATGTTACCGATAGTCATTGAATTTTCTCATTTTCAGGATGCTCATCATGCAATTATTGATGATAATGAAATCATTGTTGACTATAACAGACAAAAGTTGATGGCCGGGTGGATTCCTAGAAGGCTAGGTCGGTTAAAGTGACTCATTCTTTATGTTGTATTTCTACCCTTTGAGCCAAAGCCATCTGATGACTCTCTGTTCTCTCCAATAGGTGGTGGTCTTGGTGGCAAAAAAGAATCCGGACAACTTCGCTTTGGTGGAAGAGAAAAGCCATTTCGTGCACCCTTGTATACTTCTATCCTCTTATATCCACAATATATTTCCTTATTTCTGAAAATCTCTTATAATTTAGTTCAGCTAAACAAGAGAGGCAGTCAATGTAACTTGGCCAAACCATTAGTGTCTGCAATCACTTATCGTAGAGATTCGACAAAGTTTTATGTTGGTTGTCGACTGTCTAACACAACCTTCACTTTTTATTTGGGCTTAGGAATGGCTATGTATAACATCAAGCACACGTAGAAAGGTTTTCAAGATGGAAATCACAACTCCATATAAATTGCTCTATCACATATTAATCAGCTACATAGCAGCAAGTTTTCAAGATATTATGATATTGCAATGGGGCTGGCATGTTGTTTCATTCAGTTTTATGTTACCATGTATGATGCACAGCTGCAAGTAGTGTATTATACCAGCGCATGTGCATATGATTTACATGACTATTAGACGTGTTTTGAAGGTTATATAGATCCTAAGATCATTGAATGCCTATAAGTGAAGGAAGTTATGGTTTTGTTAACAGAGAAGTTATTTGTTTAATTCTTCATTGTAGAAGTTCTGTGAAAAGGAGTGAAGTTAATTAGCATATTGCAGACATAAAATGACATATCTCCATTTATCATTCGGCTAAATGCTATTAGTTGGCTTGTGACACTGCTTGAATTTGACCCTGCTAGTTAACTTGATGGCATAGCTACGGTTCATTAACGGCGGCTATATTAACTCTGTATTTGTTTGACCATGTAACCAGGAAACCAATCCCGTATGAGGAGCTCGAGAAGCTTGGCATCCCACCTCCACCCGAGGGAAGATACCTGTCGCGCAATCAGGTATTGTTGTTTGACCATTGAGCATATCCTATTTTGAAAGTGTCATGTAATATAACATGTAAGAATCTTGATCTGCATTCTTAAATAGTTTGAGTTATTAATGGAAAAAGAATTGTTCCTTGCAAAAATGGGTCATGGCACATTATTTATCTCTGCTTGTTTAATCTTGCTTTTGATGAATCAGTAATTCACTTCCGAACCAAAATTTGAAAATTACGATTTTATTGTTAATTTCTTTTATTTGTCTTTACATATATGTACAGGCCCCATCTCCCCCTCGGAGAGAAAATAGCATTTCGGACAGGGAAAAAGACTCCCGAAGAAGGGATTCTAAAGATAGGGACCGGGATGATGGTAACCTCAAAAACCCAGAGGACAATATTGAAGAACGGCACCACAGAAGGAATTCAAGTCACCGAGATGATCACTCGCGGAGAAGGAGCTCTTTGGAGAGAAGCGAAGAGAGGGGTGGTCACCAACATGACAGGAGTTCATCTAAGAAAGAACACGGACGCAGGAGTAACGCTGAAACCGAGAGACATTCTCAGAAGAGAAAAGAAAGAGACGAACACTCTCATCGGCGTCGCCATTCCTCTTATGAGGACTAATACCATCATGTTGTGCCTTTCTGAGTAAGTTAATAGACCTGAGTAAGTAAGACACTTCAAACTGGCTTGTAACATTTGAAACTATATAGTTAATGGAATCTGTTGATTATACTTAGTTTCACAATATTTCCTTAATTCACATGTTGAACAACTATTCATTTATTTAATTATTTTTAAGATCAATGATATTACAAAGATTGTGTATAAGCACAATAATTTTAACCATATATAGTTTCAAAGAAACATCATTAAGTATGGAAGGAGCAAGAATCATCTAATTATTGAAAAATAATCTATCTTTTTTTCAAAATTTGTATCACACAAGGAAATAAGGACAAGTATTTTATTTGATTTGTGTACAATAAAAGTCCATAACCTTCAAAATCACCAAAACCATTATGAAATTACACATAAAGACACTAATTAAAAACAATTTTGGATCTTCTGAGAAATCATATCCACAACTTGTCACTCAAATGAAAGTTCACATGTTGGAGAACTCTTAGGATACATAGATAATTTCTTAACCATTTCAAGCTTTGTTTGTGGTTTTGAGGATCTATGACTTGAGATTTTCATGGTCTCTAAAACTTTTGCATTTTTCATAATATATTTTGCAAACTCTAACTCACATTTCCAACCTCTAAAGTTATGAAAAGAGCATAGATTGAGATGTGTTGAAAGACATTCAGGAGTGAACTCTAGCTGCCACTTTTTCACATCAATGTTTTCATCCATGTAATGATCACTAACATTAGCATCCTTGTAACAATAGACATCAAATAAATTGTTAGGAAAATATACAATAAAGAATCATTATTAAGGCGGAAAAAAAAGACAACCCAATGTACGAGGCTGCCACTTAATGAGATCTGGAATAATAGATGTACGAATTAAGCCTTACCCTGTAATGGAAAAGACTGTTTCCAATATTTGAAACCATAAATAAACAGAAATATTAAATAAGTGTAAGATTAAAAAAACCAAACCTTAAAAATCACAAGAGATTGAAGATTTGGGCAATGTTGGAGTACTTGTAGAAACCAATTCATGTTATAGATCTTAACAATAAACTTGAGGAATGATAAATTACTAAACATGCAAGTAAACTTGTAGTCTGGTGAAGCTTGAAAAAATGAAAAATCCTGAATCAAAGAAAACATATAAACATGAGAATGAATAACAACAACATAACAACTAAACCTTTCTTACGATAGGTGAGATTGGCTACATGATTCGAACGACGTCATAAATGATATATTATAAATCATATTCTTTACCGAAACATGATAATAAATGACAAAACTAATGAAAATTCAATGGTGATGATGATATACCTCTTTGAAACCAAGAAACTTTACTTGACGAATGCATTCCATTGGAATACAATCAGCCATTGAAACACGTACTGTAACCAAATTTTGCAAACTTTGAACTTCAAACTCTTCATCATGATTGAAAGTATAACCATCTTCAACTACTGGTTTGACTGCATGCAATTCCTCAAGATTTGGACACCCAGAAAGAAGGTGCATAAGATGTCTATGTTCTTTGAAAACAACATCATCCAAATGCATGGTTTTGAGACATGGAAACCCATCAATGAAAACATTATCAACTTTTAACTTGTTCAGTTTAAGAACCATTAGGGTTTTGCTACCAAGAATATTTCCAAGTGGGAAATTAATATCAAGTGATAAACTTAGACTAAGATCAAGATTCTCAAGTCCACGTTGTATTGCACCATTAACCCATGTGCTAATATCAAAAGAATCAGCATCATAAATAGGACCATTGATTTTAAGACAAAACCTTTTCAAAGGTAGTTTCAAACCTCTCATACGCATAACTGAATAAACTACCCAACTTCCAATGTCTTCATTGGGTTGAGTGAAGTTTATAGAAGGAGCAAAGAGCCATAGTGGTCTAAACCTCTTTGAAAGAACACTGGTTGCAACAGCATCTTTGGTTGGCAGAAAAGATAGAATGTGACAAAGAATATCATCTGAGAAATTGTTAATATCATTGATTACTGTCTCTGCCATTGTGATTTTATGGGTTTTGTTCATTAGGGTTAGGATGATTCAAGAGGAATTTATAGTGTTCTATATGATTGGGATAATCAGGAATGTATCTTTAATTTCATATGATATATTATCTAAATCTAATCTAATCTAATCTAATCTATTTATATAGATTTATTTTAGGGTATATTGTTAAAGTAATGGTTTCTTCTTATGCAAGGCACCATTCTTACCTTATTTGTTAGTATATAGTTAGGTTAGTTGGGTTAGTTATTAACCACTTTCTTCTTTTAGGATATATAGTCTTCTTCTTCATTATGGCAATTCATTCAATTCATATTACTTTCATTTTAAGCAATAAAAGATTTCTCTACAACTTTCTTTTTTTCCATTGATGGCTTATTGCAAAGTTAAGATGGTATCAGAGTAACAATTGCTCTCATTACTAACCTCCCTTCTTTTCTCCTCTTCCTTGTCTTTCCTCTCTTTACTATTCCAATAACCTTCTCCTCTCTCTACAACTCTAGATAATGCCGGACCATAACATAAATCCCTCAAACCCATATTTTATGCACTCCAGTGAAAATTCGGCTCTTGTTCTAATCACCCCCTTGCTGAATGGGAGAAATTACCATTCTTGGGCTCATGCATTCAAGATGGCCGTCGAGTCCAAGAACAAGATGAAGTTTATTGATGGAAGCCTGACCAAGCCACCATCAGATGATCCTCTTCACATTCCCTGGGTGAGATGCAATAACATGATACTCTCACGAATTTTATGGATTGTTAATGTCTCTATCGTCTGGAAAGATATGAAAGATGGGTATTCAAAAGGTGATGGTTTTCATATAGCCAAATTGCAATTAGAATTTTGTCACCTAAGCCAAGGAACCCTAACTATTTCTGAATTTTTTAGCCAATTAAAGTCTATATGGGAAGAAATTGAAAACTTTAGGCCACTAAGAACTTGTAAGTGTCCTACACCATGTATTTATGGTACTGTTGAATCAATGAAAGCTTATAGGGATCAAGATTATGCAATTAGGCTCCTAACAGGTTTGAGTGACCAATTTCCACAAGTAAGATCCCAAATTATGTTAATAGAGCCTCTTCCCAACATCAATAAAGTCTTTTCATTGCTTATACAGTAAGAGGAACAATTTGAAAATCCTACCTTACCCAACATTGAAACAAAATGACAGATTCTGTTAGTAAACTCTAGACATGATTATCAATCTAGGAGCACTAGAAATCGAAGAGGAAGAGGAAATGATTCGAATAGAGGGAGAGTTGGTAGGCTCACTAGTGGAGTAGGTAGATCCCAGATCAATAGATTCTGCACTCATGGCCAAAGAACCCACACACCATTGAGACTTGATTCCTAAAACATGGATACCCACTAGGGTTCCAATCTAACAGATCCAATAGAATGGCAAACAACACAATGGGTTTTCCATTGGACAAGGTTGAAGATATCAATACAGAAACAAGAATCATTCCACCTATAAAGAATTACAATCACACCTTCACCCAAGAACAAGTTCAAGGTTTGTTGGATATGCTGCATCAAGCTAAGGTTGATCAAAACCATGTTGCCAACACTACAAATACTACAAATTTTGTCATCAACACCACAGTGCAATCCTATGACTTAGGTAATGTAAGATTTCAGTGGCTCCTTGGGGCACTGGAGCCATAGACCACATCACCTATGATGTGAAACAATTCATCACACATGACACCATAACTCCAATGGTTATCAATTTACTCAATGGTAGCAAGATATCTACTTCCATATATGGAATTGTAAAATTGTCTACCTCCTTTATCTTAACCAATGTTTTGTATGTTCCTAATTCCATGTTAACTTGATTTTTGTCAATAAACTGATTCAAGATTTACATTGTCACTTGATATTTACTAAGAATCAATGTCTTATTTTGCAGAACCATATCAAGAAGATGATTGATTCAGCTAGGCTTCAACAAGGGTTATTCACCTTGCATACACGACATGTCTTCAAACCAAGTTCCTTTACTTTTTACAATAATTCTAGCACTAATTTTGTTTCATGGCACTTAAGACTACGCCATATTTCTGATTTTGCTATGCATGTTATCAATAAACAATATCCTTCTTCTATCACCAATTTTAGATCTTCAAAACCTTGTGACATATGTCACTATTCTAGACAAAAGAAAGTCCCTTTTTCATCAAGTACTTCCGAAACAATTAAGCCTTTTCAAATTCTTCATGCTAACATATGGGGTCCTTATGTTGTCCCCTCTTTTTTTGGTTACAAATATTTCCTTACCTTAGTAGATGATTTTACTAGATTTACTTGGACCATTATGCTTGAATTTGTAGATACCCAAGGATCTACTAGGTATCCAAGGACCCACAGGTAGTAAACTTAATGGATATCAACATTGCTCCAGAACGGGTCTATGACAAAAAATGAAGTAACATGGCGGATTTGGGTAAGATACTATCAGAACCCATTTAGACCCATTACTATCCATATATCTTGATATTTGAGAAAACTTTACACATCTTTTAAAAAGTTTATCAAATAAGTCTAGAGTGAATTTTTTAACTTCTAAAATTTTATTTAGGTCCCATAAATGTTGGAGTGAAATTTTTGGTGGTGAAATCATTAATTAAATTTATCTATAATTAAATGTTTGAGGCCTGTAAAAAATTTATTCCTATAAAATAATGGTTGCATACACCTCTGGTAATTTTATGACTTTCCTCTTTGAAATAGTTTTTGTGCAACAACTCTTATGGAGGATTTTCTTAATAGTCAATGCTGAAATGTTTCTTTAAGCATGTGAATGTTGAATATCAAATCGAATCTAATAATTTCAAGAAGAATTATATTTTATAATCACACAAACCTGTAATGCATACCATGTGATTATTATAAATTACTTTATAATCATGTCTTCAACATGTAATACATTAATATAGAACAAAAACGACAAAACAAAAGTAGCTGGAATAATGAAACATGGTCCCATTAATACAGAATAAAGAATATCAAAAGCAACTCTATCATTATTAACTTCAAATATATCCACCTAGTAAGAATTTTATAGAAATAATACAAGTGAATAATGAATGATAAATTAACTTTGTATAAAAATATTTATATTATCATCAATGTATAGATATTACATTCTATGTAATACCCAAATAAAAAAATGTAATATTTATTCACTATATAATCTTAAAGATTCAATCAAAACTAATACATTATCCATAATTTATTTCTGTATTTCTTAACTTTAAAAGTCTACCAATCTTAACTAATTAATAATTATGTATTGTAGAATGAATTTAATATGTATACAGTAAGAGTTTTTTATACTATCAGCAAATTATCTATCATTGATTTATTAATCATTATTGACTCTCAAACTAAAATAATATAAATTAATAGTAGATAATGGTTTGACGATCTAAAAAATTTTATACTGTAAATACATACATTTTAAACTATTATATAATATTAAACTCTTACATCACTAACACATTTTTTCTCTTTCTCTTAGAGAAAAAAATAATGCACGTTTTTCCATAAAAAAGTGATGTGAAGCATGGACCATGTTTGCAAAATATAACTTCAATATTACAACCATAGTGGAGCATTTCTTAGGCATAAGCAGAGACTTCAACAACCAAAATGTGTTCATATTATTTGCTAAAATCACATGCTTAATTATATATATATATATATATATTATATGTATGTATATATATGTATGTATATATATGTGTATAAGCATCTTCCAACTTCAACTTCTATCATCAAACACCATATACCAGACACTTAGAAGCATGTGCAATACTCATTGATATCAAATTATACAAAATTCATGGCAACCTTGCTTGTAGCATCATCATATCAAAATCTCTTCATATTGTTATGTATTCTTCTAACACTCTCTTCAAACCAAGTTACAAGTTTTTCAAAGATTGCATCTTTGGCCACAGCTACTATGAATGAAACAACTGATTCAATAGAGAGTGAAGCAAATGCACTATTGAAGTGGAAATCAAGTTTTGACACCAAAAGCCAAGTTCTATTATCATCATGGAAAAGCACTACTACTACTAGTGTATGCAAATGGGAAGGGATTCTATGTGATAAATCCAAGTCAGTTTATAGTTTAAGTCTTACAAATTATGGACTCAAAGGTACACTTCATACACTTAGTTTCTCTTCCTTACCCAACCTCTTAAGCTTAGATATTAGCAACAACTCTTTTTATGGAACAATTCCTCCACAAATTGGTAACTTATCAAGACTTAATCATATGAACATGTCTTACAATTTCTTAAATGGTTCCATTCCTCAAGAAATGTGGACATTGAGGAGTTTGTATGATTTGGATCTAGCTAGATGCAATCTTAGTGGGTCAATTCCTATTTCCATAGTAAACTTGGCTAACTTATCACATCTAGATTTTGGAAACAACTATCTAGAAGGGTATATTCCTATAGAAATTGGGAAATTGAGCAACCTGGTTTATCTTGGCATTGCACATAATCCAACCTTGAAGGGTTCCATACCCAAAGAAATTGGAATGTTGAGAAAGCTTGAGTTTCTTGATTTGTCAGAAAGTGGTCTCTATGGTACTATTCCTTCTGAAATTGGAAATTTAACCAAGCTGAACTTTCTTTACCTTTTCGGAAATTTACTCTCCGGGTCAATCCCATCCTCCATATGGAACTTGGTTAATTTGTTTGAGCTCAACTTTAGCATCAATAAGCTTTCTGGATCAATCCCATCCTATGTAGGAAACTTAGTCAATTTGACTATCCTTGCACTTTCCGAAAACCATCTTTCTGGACCAATTCCTCCGACTATTGGAAACCTGACACAGCTCAATGTACTGTACTTGGTCACAAATAACTTCTCTGGATCAATTCCTACCTCTGTAGGGAATCTGGTCAATTTATATTTGCTCAGCCTTGGAGAAAACAATCTCTCAGGGTCGGTTCCTTCGACAATTGGAAACTTGATACAGCTCAACGACCTGCAATTATTCGGAAACAAACTAAGTGGTAGCCTTCCACATGAAATGAATAACCTTACCAACTTGAGTAACTTGCAGTTGTCTGACAATAATTTGATTGGTCCTTTGCCACCACAAATCTGCTCAAGTGGGTATTTAGAAACCTTGAGTGCTGATAACAACAAATTTTCGGGTCCAATACCAACAAGCCTTAAGAACTGCTCTAGTGTCACTAGAATCAGGCTCGATGAAAATCAAATTGAAGGAAATATAACGGAAGACTTCGGCGTCTATCCAAATTTGGACTATATTGATCTGAGCAGCAATAGATTTTATGGTCAAGTTTCTCCAAATTGGGGCAAATGCCCTAAACTTACTCGGCTTATCATCCGAAACAATAATCTTTCTGGTGGTATACCAATAGAACTTGTTAATGCAACCAAGCTAGGCGCACTTCACCTTTCATCGAATCAGTTGACAGGAAAGCTTCCAAAGGAGCTAGGGAATTTGAAATCACTAGTTGAACTCAGGATCAGCAACAATCATCTTTCTGGAAACATTCCAACAGAAATAGGTTCGCTGCAGAATCTTCAACACTTGGATCTAGCAGGAAATGAGTTCAGTGGCACGATACCGGAAAAGGTGATGGCCTTACCAAATTTGCTAGAGTTGAATTTGAGCAACAATAAAATAGAAGGAAGCATTCCCTCTAATATTGGCCAATCTCTCGCATTTCTTGATCTTAGTTACAATTCGTTGTCCGGAACAATACCCACAATGCTTGGAGATTTGAAGCACTTGGAAATGTTGAATGTCTCACATAATGATCTTTCCGGGACCATTCCATCTAGTTTTGATACTACATTAATCTTGAATACTGTCAACATATCTTACAATCAGTTAGAAGGTCCAATTCCGAATACTAAAGCCTTTCTTAATGCTTCAATCGAATCATTAAAAAATAACAGAGGCTTATGTGGTAATGTTACTGGCTTGTTGCTTTGCTCAACCGATAGCAGTCATAAGAAGAGCCGCAATGTCCTAAAGTTTGTTTTATTTTATATCTTGGGACCCCTAGCACTAGTGTTTTGTGGAGTGGTACTTTCAATGTACATTATTTGTCGACGTAAAAGAAAGAGTGAAGTCCAGGCTCAAGAAGCACAGACTGAAGCACACTTTTCCATATGGAGTTATGACGGAAAAATGATGTTTGAAACTATCATTGAAGCTACGGAGAATTTTGATGACAAGTATCTCATTGGAGTTGGAGGGCAAGGGCGCGTTTACAAGGCCGATTTGCCTACGGGTCAGGTTGTCGCGGTGAAGAAACTTCATTCAGTAACAGGTGAGGAAATGTCGAGTGTAAAAGCTTTTACAAGTGAGATTCAAACCTTGACAGGAGTAAAGCACAGGAACCCCTGGGTGAGATGCAATAACATGATACTCTCACGAATTTTATGGATTGTTAATGTCTCTATCGTCTGGAAAGATATGAAAGATGGGTATTCAAAAGGTGATGGTTTTCATATAGCCAAATTGCAATTAGAATTTTGTCACCTAAGCCAAGGAACCCTAACTATTTCTGAATTTTTTAGCCAATTAAAGTCTATATGGGAAGAAATTGAAAACTTTAGGCCACTAAGAACTTGTAAGTGTCCTACACCATGTATTTATGGTACTGTTGAATCAATGAAAGCTTATAGGGATCAAGATTATGCAATTAGGCTCCTAACAGGTTTGAGTGACCAATTTCCACAAGTAAGATCCCAAATTATGTTAATAGAGCCTCTTCCCAACATCAATAAAGTCTTTTCATTGCTTATACAGTAAGAGGAACAATTTGAAAATCCTACCTTACCCAACATTGAAACAAAATGACAGATTCTGTTAGTAAACTCTAGACATGATTATCAATCTAGGAGCACTAGAAATCGAAGAGGAAGAGGAAATGATTCGAATAGAGGGAGAGTTGGTAGGCTCACTAGTGGAGTAGGTAGATCCCAGATCAATAGATTCTGCACTCATGGCCAAAGAACCCACACACCATTGAGACTTGATTCCTAAAACATGGATACCCACTAGGGTTCCAATCTAACAGATCCAATAGAATGGCAAACAACACAATGGGTTTTCCATTGGACAAGGTTGAAGATATCAATACAGAAACAAGAATCATTCCACCTATAAAGAATTACAATCACACCTTCACCCAAGAACAAGTTCAAGGTTTGTTGGATATGCTGCATCAAGCTAAGGTTGATCAAAACCATGTTGCCAACACTACAAATACTACAAATTTTGTCATCAACACCACAGTGCAATCCTATGACTTAGGTAATGTAAGATTTCAGTGGCTCCTTGGGGCACTGGAGCCATAGACCACATCACCTATGATGTGAAACAATTCATCACACATGACACCATAACTCCAATGGTTATCAATTTACTCAATGGTAGCAAGATATCTACTTCCATATATGGAATTGTAAAATTGTCTACCTCCTTTATCTTAACCAATGTTTTGTATGTTCCTAATTCCATGTTAACTTGATTTTTGTCAATAAACTGATTCAAGATTTACATTGTCACTTGATATTTACTAAGAATCAATGTCTTATTTTGCAGAACCATATCAAGAAGATGATTGATTCAGCTAGGCTTCAACAAGGGTTATTCACCTTGCATACACGACATGTCTTCAAACCAAGTTCCTTTACTTTTTACAATAATTCTAGCACTAATTTTGTTTCATGGCACTTAAGACTACGCCATATTTCTGATTTTGCTATGCATGTTATCAATAAACAATATCCTTCTTCTATCACCAATTTTAGATCTTCAAAACCTTGTGACATATGTCACTATTCTAGACAAAAGAAAGTCCCTTTTTCATCAAGTACTTCCGAAACAATTAAGCCTTTTCAAATTCTTCATGCTAACATATGGGGTCCTTATGTTGTCCCCTCTTTTTTTGGTTACAAATATTTCCTTACCTTAGTAGATGATTTTACTAGATTTACTTGGACCATTATGCTTGAATTTGTAGATACCCAAGGATCTACTAGGTATCCAAGGACCCACAGGTAGTAAACTTAATGGATATCAACATTGCTCCAGAACGGGTCTATGACAAAAAATGAAGTAACATGGCGGATTTGGGTAAGATACTATCAGAACCCATTTAGACCCATTACTATCCATATATCTTGATATTTGAGAAAACTTTACACATCTTTTAAAAAGTTTATCAAATAAGTCTAGAGTGAATTTTTTAACTTCTAAAATTTTATTTAGGTCCCATAAATGTTGGAGTGAAATTTTTGGTGGTGAAATCATTAATTAAATTTATCTATAATTAAATGTTTGAGGCCTGTAAAAAATTTATTCCTATAAAATAATGGTTGCATACACCTCTGGTAATTTTATGACTTTCCTCTTTGAAATAGTTTTTGTGCAACAACTCTTATGGAGGATTTTCTTAATAGTCAATGCTGAAATGTTTCTTTAAGCATGTGAATGTTGAATATCAAATCGAATCTAATAATTTCAAGAAGAATTATATTTTATAATCACACAAACCTGTAATGCATACCATGTGATTATTATAAATTACTTTATAATCATGTCTTCAACATGTAATACATTAATATAGAACAAAAACGACAAAACAAAAGTAGCTGGAATAATGAAACATGGTCCCATTAATACAGAATAAAGAATATCAAAAGCAACTCTATCATTATTAACTTCAAATATATCCACCTAGTAAGAATTTTATAGAAATAATACAAGTGAATAATGAATGATAAATTAACTTTGTATAAAAATATTTATATTATCATCAATGTATAGATATTACATTCTATGTAATACCCAAATAAAAAAATGTAATATTTATTCACTATATAATCTTAAAGATTCAATCAAAACTAATACATTATCCATAATTTATTTCTGTATTTCTTAACTTTAAAAGTCTACCAATCTTAACTAATTAATAATTATGTATTGTAGAATGAATTTAATATGTATACAGTAAGAGTTTTTTATACTATCAGCAAATTATCTATCATTGATTTATTAATCATTATTGACTCTCAAACTAAAATAATATAAATTAATAGTAGATAATGGTTTGACGATCTAAAAAATTTTATACTGTAAATACATACATTTTAAACTATTATATAATATTAAACTCTTACATCACTAACACATTTTTTCTCTTTCTCTTAGAGAAAAAAATAATGCACGTTTTTCCATAAAAAAGTGATGTGAAGCATGGACCATGTTTGCAAAATATAACTTCAATATTACAACCATAGTGGAGCATTTCTTAGGCATAAGCAGAGACTTCAACAACCAAAATGTGTTCATATTATTTGCTAAAATCACATGCTTAATTATATATATATATATATATATTATATGTATGTATATATATGTATGTATATATATGTGTATAAGCATCTTCCAACTTCAACTTCTATCATCAAACACCATATACCAGACACTTAGAAGCATGTGCAATACTCATTGATATCAAATTATACAAAATTCATGGCAACCTTGCTTGTAGCATCATCATATCAAAATCTCTTCATATTGTTATGTATTCTTCTAACACTCTCTTCAAACCAAGTTACAAGTTTTTCAAAGATTGCATCTTTGGCCACAGCTACTATGAATGAAACAACTGATTCAATAGAGAGTGAAGCAAATGCACTATTGAAGTGGAAATCAAGTTTTGACACCAAAAGCCAAGTTCTATTATCATCATGGAAAAGCACTACTACTACTAGTGTATGCAAATGGGAAGGGATTCTATGTGATAAATCCAAGTCAGTTTATAGTTTAAGTCTTACAAATTATGGACTCAAAGGTACACTTCATACACTTAGTTTCTCTTCCTTACCCAACCTCTTAAGCTTAGATATTAGCAACAACTCTTTTTATGGAACAATTCCTCCACAAATTGGTAACTTATCAAGACTTAATCATATGAACATGTCTTACAATTTCTTAAATGGTTCCATTCCTCAAGAAATGTGGACATTGAGGAGTTTGTATGATTTGGATCTAGCTAGATGCAATCTTAGTGGGTCAATTCCTATTTCCATAGTAAACTTGGCTAACTTATCACATCTAGATTTTGGAAACAACTATCTAGAAGGGTATATTCCTATAGAAATTGGGAAATTGAGCAACCTGGTTTATCTTGGCATTGCACATAATCCAACCTTGAAGGGTTCCATACCCAAAGAAATTGGAATGTTGAGAAAGCTTGAGTTTCTTGATTTGTCAGAAAGTGGTCTCTATGGTACTATTCCTTCTGAAATTGGAAATTTAACCAAGCTGAACTTTCTTTACCTTTTCGGAAATTTACTCTCCGGGTCAATCCCATCCTCCATATGGAACTTGGTTAATTTGTTTGAGCTCAACTTTAGCATCAATAAGCTTTCTGGATCAATCCCATCCTATGTAGGAAACTTAGTCAATTTGACTATCCTTGCACTTTCCGAAAACCATCTTTCTGGACCAATTCCTCCGACTATTGGAAACCTGACACAGCTCAATGTACTGTACTTGGTCACAAATAACTTCTCTGGATCAATTCCTACCTCTGTAGGGAATCTGGTCAATTTATATTTGCTCAGCCTTGGAGAAAACAATCTCTCAGGGTCGGTTCCTTCGACAATTGGAAACTTGATACAGCTCAACGACCTGCAATTATTCGGAAACAAACTAAGTGGTAGCCTTCCACATGAAATGAATAACCTTACCAACTTGAGTAACTTGCAGTTGTCTGACAATAATTTGATTGGTCCTTTGCCACCACAAATCTGCTCAAGTGGGTATTTAGAAACCTTGAGTGCTGATAACAACAAATTTTCGGGTCCAATACCAACAAGCCTTAAGAACTGCTCTAGTGTCACTAGAATCAGGCTCGATGAAAATCAAATTGAAGGAAATATAACGGAAGACTTCGGCGTCTATCCAAATTTGGACTATATTGATCTGAGCAGCAATAGATTTTATGGTCAAGTTTCTCCAAATTGGGGCAAATGCCCTAAACTTACTCGGCTTATCATCCGAAACAATAATCTTTCTGGTGGTATACCAATAGAACTTGTTAATGCAACCAAGCTAGGCGCACTTCACCTTTCATCGAATCAGTTGACAGGAAAGCTTCCAAAGGAGCTAGGGAATTTGAAATCACTAGTTGAACTCAGGATCAGCAACAATCATCTTTCTGGAAACATTCCAACAGAAATAGGTTCGCTGCAGAATCTTCAACACTTGGATCTAGCAGGAAATGAGTTCAGTGGCACGATACCGGAAAAGGTGATGGCCTTACCAAATTTGCTAGAGTTGAATTTGAGCAACAATAAAATAGAAGGAAGCATTCCCTCTAATATTGGCCAATCTCTCGCATTTCTTGATCTTAGTTACAATTCGTTGTCCGGAACAATACCCACAATGCTTGGAGATTTGAAGCACTTGGAAATGTTGAATGTCTCACATAATGATCTTTCCGGGACCATTCCATCTAGTTTTGATACTACATTAATCTTGAATACTGTCAACATATCTTACAATCAGTTAGAAGGTCCAATTCCGAATACTAAAGCCTTTCTTAATGCTTCAATCGAATCATTAAAAAATAACAGAGGCTTATGTGGTAATGTTACTGGCTTGTTGCTTTGCTCAACCGATAGCAGTCATAAGAAGAGCCGCAATGTCCTAAAGTTTGTTTTATTTTATATCTTGGGACCCCTAGCACTAGTGTTTTGTGGAGTGGTACTTTCAATGTACATTATTTGTCGACGTAAAAGAAAGAGTGAAGTCCAGGCTCAAGAAGCACAGACTGAAGCACACTTTTCCATATGGAGTTATGACGGAAAAATGATGTTTGAAACTATCATTGAAGCTACGGAGAATTTTGATGACAAGTATCTCATTGGAGTTGGAGGGCAAGGGCGCGTTTACAAGGCCGATTTGCCTACGGGTCAGGTTGTCGCGGTGAAGAAACTTCATTCAGTAACAGGTGAGGAAATGTCGAGTGTAAAAGCTTTTACAAGTGAGATTCAAACCTTGACAGGAGTAAAGCACAGGAACATTATAAAGCTCTATGGATTTTGTTTGCATTCACAGTTTTCATTTTTGGTCTATGAGTTCTTGGAAAGTGGCAACTTGGATCAAATGCTAAAAGAGGACACACAAGCAACTGCATTTGATTGGGAAAAGAGGGTTAATGTTATTAAGGGTGTAGCCAATGCTTTATCCTATATGCATCATGACTGCTCACCCCCGATAATTCACCGCGATATTTCGAGCAAAAATGTTCTTTTAGATCTCGAATACGAAGCTCATCTTTCTGACTTTGGGACAGCAAAGTTTCTAACTCATGGTTCAAAAACTTGGACTGCATTTGCAGGCACCTTCGGGTACGCCGCTCCAGGTTAGACCCTTTCCCCTTCTATTTCTAAATGTAAATGATCACATTATCTTTCACTTACATCACTTTCGTTATATCGATATTCCGCATAGGGATTGGCTCACCTGTACAAAAGTTAGACCAATCCCAATGAAAGAATACGAGTAACGCAAAAACGACGAAAATTGTAAACAAGTAAAGAAAAGGGTGGTCCATTACCCGAGTCTCCCACTTAGTCGGGTCTAGGGAAGGTACATGTATACATACAGCTTTAACCTCGCAAGCGGAAAGGCTGTTTCCAGGATCTGAACCTGTGATCTCATGATCACTAAACAACTACTTTATCGTTCTAGAATGTAAACAAGTGATGTGCAAAATTATCCTTGTAGAAAACACAAGTTGCTACTATTGAAACCTATAAAACATTTCAAAATTTTCTTTGCAGAGCTTGCACAAACAATGGAAGTGAATGAGAAATGTGATGCATACAGTTTTGGAGTACTTGCATTAGAAATCATAATGGGAAAGCACCCAGGAGATCTCATTTCATTGTTTATGTCATCATCAACAGTTCCAATTGCTAATAATCTGCTATTGATTGATGCTTTAGATCAAAGAATTCCTCAACCAACAAAGAATCCAATTGTTGGGGAAATTATCTTGATTGCAAAGTTGGCACTTACTTGTTTGAGTACAAATCCACATTCTCGTCCAACCATGGAGGAAGTTTCTAAGGAACTTGATAAAGGAAAATCACCTTTACAATACCAGTTTCATACAATTAGACTTGGACAACTCCATTGAATTATTGAACTAAAGTAACGACAGTCCAATGCACGAGACTCTCATATTGTTGTTCGGAATGAACCCGTAAATAACTTGCCCTGTAAGTAGAGAGACTGTTTTTATGATATGAAGCCGTAAATAAAAAAGTGGTTTCCTAGACTGACCAATTTTACTTGGTATAAGATCAGAACTTTTCTGTTATTCTGTTGTAGATAAAATGTTTGATGAAATGTTTGTGTGTTTGGTGATTACATGCTTAATGTCTCTTTTGATATTAACCTTTTAATTTGTGTTGAACCTTAAAACTATAGTTGTTAAATTAGTAAATATCATTTTCTTGAATTTTCTACATTCTTCATTATTGCTTTTCACCCATTTCTTTCTGCCTTTTTTCTTCATCTCAGCCAAATTGGAAATTCAAGAGCTTAATTAAAAAATTGCATAGATAGATAACCATTCCACTTATGGAAAATCATTGTGTATAGTTAAGAACTTAATTTAAAATGCAACTTAACATAATAGAAGAAATATCACTAAAGCTATGAAAAAATGGAGTAGTGTGTGACGCTAAGTTCAGATATGAAATACACCATCTTTTCCATGTTCATATGAATAAAGACATAAGGATTAGGAAGTGTTGAGTTGTGGGGAGAAGTGAAAGCGTTTACAAGTAGAAAAAGTTCATGTAATTAATGTTTCAAGGTTTTGGTTAAAGACGTTGTGTCTTATATTGAAGATGAAAACTCTATCATGTCATGTATTCCAAGTCATAAACACAAAGAGGACTTTCTTCTTCTTCATGCTTTGAATCCCTCATCAATGAGGTTAGAACAACAAGCTCAAACTTCTTTTTGTAACTAGTTATGGAAAGAAACCTTTGAAGAATGTTGACACAAAGAAAGAGAGTTTGTTGTGACAAAGTTTGGAGTCTCCAATGTGTTTCAATCAACCAATGTATCATGTTTTTCCACATGTCTGAATTAATATTCTTGTACCCTTTTACAATGTTGTAGCATTCATCAAGATGGTAAAATGCATGGAGTTCATCATCATATTCATCACTTTTATCAAATGAGTGATCAAGATCTTGGTCAGAGGTCTATTACCGAACATACAAGATCAGGTCTACATAAATACAGATCATTTCCAAATAGACAAGATTCAGTCAATATGATAGTTTATCATGTCTGGAAGGTCAGACTAACTAAGGGGAAGGACGAGAGCAATAAAACAAGGTCAGTGTTTGCTACGCCCAAAAACTATCCTTCACGCCAAAGACAAAGGACATGTTACCTGAGCTCTGGACAAGCTCATGTTGCTCACGTAGCAGAGGTAGTTCAAATCTACAACATTAGTCTGATAGACTACTAAAAAGACAAAGTCACACCGTCTACAATAATGACATCTCACCTTGAAGTACAATTCACTTCACCCTATAATATAAATAGGTTAAACCACTCTTTCTCTCTCTAAGCACACTCCTATAAATATTGATTTGAATGTTGGAATCTCTTTTCAAGTAATCACCCAAAATAGTCCAAAACCGACAACTACCTGATTCTACCTAGAGCCCAAGCTCCAACAACTCCCTAAGGTCAGCAATAGCTTGGATCAAGTAAAGCAACTCAGACTAATATTTATGTACATTATTAGTACATAAATATTACATACATTAAAAATGGAAACTCATAAGTTGTTTTAAGTTAACTTCTTTAAACTAAAATGGAAACTTGCAAATAAAAAATATTTCAGATGATTAAAAAACCCACCTTTTGTTTCCTATTACATTGATATTGAAAAATTAACAAATAAGTAAATGCAATCATGATATTTCATAGGTGCAAATTTTGTTACTTCAACTCATCATCTAATCAATATTAGTTTGAGAATCTATACATCATTTGTTACTAGTGTAAACTTTGATGATATCAGTTTACAAACAACAAATAAAAAGTGGCCATGATATTCATTCATAGGTTACTTCAACTCAAACATATCTCTGTCAAATTCTGAAACTTCAAATGTAATCCTCTACTATATACTATGACCCTCTTTTCTTGTAGTTTTGGTCATTGCTTTGGTAATGACATGAGTAAGAATCCCAATGGGACAAAAGAACAAGCAAAAGAAAACCGAATGCCGAGTCTCGATATGGTTCTCAAGTCCATCTTGGAAAACATGCCTGAAATCAATAACCATAAATACCATTAGAAGAATGAGAAGTTCTAGCAACACACTTTTGAACTATTATTCGGCAGATTTTATGTGGAACCCGCTAAATTACATGAGTCCACCCTCTATTTAGTAGACCTCACACGGGATTGCCGATAAAGCGAGTTTGTTGAAGAGTGTCTTAGAGAGTTTGTTGTAAACATTGCTATCATAAGAGTAATGAAACAATAAGAAAGCAATACTAAGGAAGAAAACGGCAAAATAAAATGCAGGACCTTGCAGAAAAAAGATCAACAACCAACAGGTGAATCCATGCAGAAGCCAAAGTCAACTCACTAGAGAACATTTTTCCTATACTACTCAGCTGCACCAAATATACAAGATAGCATAGTTACCACTTGGATAGAAACCTTTCGGAAATGGAAACTTAACATTGTTGACGAAAACACACCTCTGGTAGCAAGTATTTACTCGCAAAAATCAGTCGGAAAGTCTCCGGGGTCCAAGAAAGGTACAATAAATATGCATATAGAACACCAAGCACTAAATATGGTATACTACTTTCCATAGACTTCTTAGTCTGCATTCTTGCATTTAAGAAAAATGAATTAGGCACATAGATTACAGAATAAACTCAATAAATGGTATGTGAAGGAAGAATAAAGAATTTACCAAACATAAACATACCATATTATTTGTGTAGTGTGTATTAATGAAAAGACATTATCATGAACTAAAGTTTTTTAATGAACCGTAATCATAAATTTATCCAAATACAATAAGAAAGAAACATACTAACTCAGACTTCGGAGCTAGAACCATGAGTGTGTAAAATGGGAGCACTGCTGCTGTTCCGAACGTAAATACTCTGCTAGCGAGTTGAGGTCCCGAGAACCCTGAAACATTAAGGGGCCAAAGCGATATTGATATTGTACAACACTGTGTTGCTTTATAGAATTACTAATGATGATAGATTAACTCATTAGCATGACATCTTTCATTACAGCAGAAAATTTTGAAATTCAACATTTAAAAGTGAAACTTTATACACAACCGGAATAATGAAGGAAATCCAGACTGTAGTGAGTAATACCAAGTCAACAAAAGTATAGAAATGATATGAACGAATCAATAAGGAAAAATCTCGCATCAATGACACTATATCAATCAGAACCAAGCGACCAATTACACGAGTCATATTTACAGCAAACCATGAAAGTAGTTTTAATTTAAAGAGACCTTATAAGTTATAAAAGAACCTCAGGTTTCCACTGTGAGAAGCGCGATGATATAAAATGTTATCTAAGTGCAAAAACATAAAACCACAAACTTTAGCAGAGTGCTTAAATTAATTTGGACTTGAACAAGACAAAGGAACCTTGTATCATAAAACTGAGTTTAAAATTTAGTATATGTGGCAAAAGAAATTATTACATGAAGCATGTATTCGGCCGCCTTTAGCATAATGAACCAATCTTGTAACTTTCGGGTTAAAAACTCTAGCTCCTCCTATGAAACTCCAATCTCTTCTTACGCTGACTCTACTTCTCAAAATGCGTTGATTACAAATCTGAGCACCGTTACTTCTGATAGAGAAAGGGAAATTTTGTACTTTCCCAACTGTGGCACAAGGTTTTATAGCCTGTCCCGAGTGATCAATCTATCAGAAAAACAGAATCTCAATTGTAAGCAAACTTCTTGAATCTTGATAGCAGAAATATACACCATGTTATCTATACATAGGAATAAATGAACTACTTGATTGATCTTTCTCTTTTTATTATGATTGAACTTTGTCCTCGGTACGAAATAAGCAGGCCGTGCATATAGTTTCTTAAATGACTGATCAATTCAAGGACTACATGAAGAAACACATAGTTGGTACTTGCTACATAAGGGGTTAAGTGTGTGAATTTAGAGATTTTGGTGACACACATGCAACCTTTTGCAATATAAACACTCTGTTAATATCACTATAACAACATGCACCTTGGAAGCCAGAAAATCAAAAGAATGAAGACATGAGTTTGTCCCTGAAAAATGGTGTGCCTTACAATTTAGTCCCTAAAAGGAAAAAAATAACAATTTGGTCCATAAAAGCAAAAAAATGACAATTTGGTCCATAAAAATCTCAAAATGTTGGCCAAATTGACCATTTTGGGAACAAATTTAAGGATATTTCTGTTATTTGCAAATTTTACAAATCAAAATAGAATTTGTCATTTTAACAGGGTCTTTACTCAAATGCCAAATCTAACAAATTTAGCAGAAAATGTGACACAAATGCCCATTTTATCAGTAATTGTGTTATTGATACTGTGATATAAATGTATAGAAGAAGGAAAATTTCAAACAAAGTTGAAAACTTTAAAGTTAAAAGGGAAAGCCCATTGAGCAAAAGAGTGAGTAGGAGTACCAAAAAGCTTAGCAAAGAAAAAAGAATGAAAACAAAAAGATAAAATAAAAAAGTTGCATTTATAAGAGGAAATGAAAGAGGGAGTGGATAAGAAAGAAAGGGAACCTTAATGGATAATGGAGAATGGTAAAAGGAAGAAGAGAAAGACATGGCTGAAGCAAAACCAGATTCTGCAACAGTGATCACTCCTTCATATAAACAAAGAAGAGTGACACAATTGCCAAGTGAAGTGAAGTGAAAGAGAACAGAAAATGAGGAGGGAGACAAACAAGTAAAGGCTCACTTACCTAATAGTTTTTGGTCCTAATAATCTTATTCGAGTCGAGAATATTTCACAAATATTGTAATAATTTACCACTTGAACAACATCCATTGCTCTCACTTACCTATAAAAAATAACATATTGTAATAATTTATTTATTAATAATTGGTTTATAATATTATTCGGTTAATATTAGTACTTTGGTATCATATGATTTTTTGTGTATACAAATTTGATTTCAAAAAATAAAAATAAAAATTCAAATTAATATAAAAGATTATAAATGTCAGTCAAAATTCAATTAGGAATATAGAAATGTTAAAAAGAATAATTTTGATATATGATTAATCTTTTTTAGACTATTATATGTTTTATCAATTTTTAGAAATCAAATTGATATAAACAAAAAAATTTAAGAGATTAAAATATGTTTTCACTCTAAATCAAATCCATAATAGTATGATTGACTAGAAAATTAAAACTTTGACAAAAATAAAACAAATTTAAGATTTGGATAGAATGAAATCAAATCCATAATAGTGTGATTGACCAAAAAATCAAAACTTTTTATCTCTTAAGCATATATAATTTTACCTAATCTAGTCATTGGTGAATTAAGATTCTGCATTTTTATACAAAAGAGGGAAAATCTTATAATATCTCATATCATTATTTAATAATTTATTCTGTCAAAACGACGCCGTATAGCCCCTTTTTTTCTAACACCCTAGACACATTTTTCTGTACTATAAATAGGTTCCACTTTCATGGCGCTGTCTTTTTTCCTCTTCTTTGTTTGGAACATACCCAAAGGTTTCTCTCTCTCTCTCTCTCTCTCTTGTTCTGTTGTTTCCTAGTACTGAAATTCTAACATGTTTTTTTTTACTTTGATGTGTTCTTCTTTACTTTACTCAATTTCTTCTAATTTTGTTATTTATTTTTTATATTCAATTCTGATTTGAGATCTGTTCAATAATTTTTCTGTCACTGGTGACTTAGCTAATTGTAAAATGTAGATAGTGATTTTGGGTTGTTGATTTTAAATCTATGTTTGTTTTTTTTATGGTATAATTCTGGCTTTTTGATGAGACACCCAGAAGAAAGAGAAGAGAAAGATTGAAACTTTTTCATGGGTTGAACTCAGATATGTTGTTGAATTGTGAAAATGATTCTAACATTTTTTATGTATGTCATAAAAAATTGGAAAATAGTGAATTGGGATTTTGATTTTCTTTCTCAAGTTTAGGTTTCCCATTTTCATGCATTAACCTATGAATCATGTGAAACTTCATAGTTGTTGGGGTGTGCATGTCACCACTCAAAATTGTATTCTATGACTTTGACAATGAACTGATTAATGATCGAGTGGTGTGGTGTCGTTGTTCGATATCCATGTAGTCGACCTCACCTGGTGGGGTTAAGGCTTTGTTGTTGATATAGATCGAAATGTCACAATAATAATTACATAAAGTTAACATTTTATAACATTTACAAAAGTCATACTAATTTTTACAACATTACTTCTCTCTTTTAATTAATGAGTTGTACTTTTGCATTAAGTTTACATTAATGTCTTACCTTGTCTCATCGCCACGTCCAGTCTTGTAATTTTGAAAATTGACCGTATCTGTGTCTTTGTCGTGTCTGTGTCTTTGTCGTGTCTGTGTCCCATGTTGTCGTATCCGACTATCCGTGTTTCCTAGGCATTAAGTCATTGAATTGAGCAGGGTAAATGGATCTGTTGGAAAATTGAGCTGTGATTTTATGATCTCGGATAATACGCTCCCATCCCCTTTATAAATAATTGGGGTTCCTGTGAATAAAATCAAGTTTCATCTTTCATTATATGTTATTTACATTTCCTGAATATTTTTTTGTTAATTTTCATTGTTTTGGTGTTATACAGTGGAATTAAACTGCTTTTCAAGATGAATTATTATGATCTTCAGAAGAATGCCTTCGGAGCCTGTGAAGGGATGAAAGGCTCTCTTCCCATTACTAATCAGAATGGCCCTGTCATTTGCCCTAAGCCATGCAGAGTCGGGGTTTTAACAAACATGTCTATTCGGCCCTTAAGATGGCATTTTAGGTAACTCTTACAGTAAATCGATCCCCTTTTGATGGCATTTCCGACTTTTAGAATGTAACGAGAGTCTGATCTGTTCTGTGTTTTGGTTTTGTTTATCAGCCAACAAGTTGAGGAGTCTGATTCAAAAGCTGGGGCAGAGCTACTAGACATTATTCTAAAGAAGGTAAGTGGTGTATGTATTTCACCATTTCACATTGAAAACAAGAAACATAGTGAAAACGTGGAGTCACAATTACAACCGGAAATAGAATGAAAACACGGGTCACTGTTATAATTATGAAATTTGAAAACGTTTCCACAAACCAAACAAACTCTTAATTCTTTTAGATATTGATTTTTATGAGCAGTGTTTGTGGTATTTACCGTGGTACGATGTTAGTATCTTCATATGTCCACTTTTCTACTGGAATGCTTTTGGACCTAGACATAGTTTTTCCAAATTTTATAGTTTCTGTGAATGGATCTGCATACAATTAGCATTGTGTGTACTTATTTCGCGGTAATGACTGTTATTTGTCTTTATCTTTGGTTGATTAATTTTCATCTTGGTTTCAACAGGAGACTTATGAGGAAGAATATGCAAATCAGTTGGTCTCATCTCCCCCATATTTTTTCGGGTCTCCTCCGGTCCGGGCTGGTAATCCCTTGATCAACGATGCTCGATTTAGGGATGAACAACACACTCCTATGTCAAGTATTTCTTCACCATTATGTTTACTATCTCCAACTTCAGCATCTCATAAAGCAGGATGTGCTAGAACAAAGTATGGACCGAAACCGGCTGCAGTTAGAGTAGAAGGATTTGATTGCATCAGTAGGGATCACAAGAATTCCAGCATCCCCTCTGTTGCTTAAACTCCATTCAGAAAGTGTATATAGAAGGAGCTTGTAAAAGTGGTGTATATAGAGTATGCAATGTTTTTGGTATGGTATCTATCTTTTAGAGTAGTTGAAGGGAACTGAGCAAAATCATATGATCACTCGTCCCGAACAGTATCTCATTTCTTGTCTAGGGCCAATCAGATATTGCCATATGAATAAAAAAAAAAAAAATAAAACAAGTAAGAGAATGTAGCATTCTGATTGGTCTGGACAGAGAATGAGACATCGTTAGAGACATGCGATCTTTGTCGGTTGTTGAAAAGGTTGGATATTTAGAAGAACATGTTCTTTTTGTAAATAAGATGGTTGGCTCAGTTGTATCTGAACACCATCTAAACTTATTATGTGATCACTGGAAGAATGTTGTGTATAGAAATGGTCCTATGAATATATTTAGATGAACTTTGAGATGTTATTTAGTTCCATAAAGTATAAACCTACTTTCTTCCATTTTTGCATTAAAAAATATCAATATTTACATTTCTACACCATTGTTGAGGTTTTTACTAATGAAAACTAACTTATATAAAGCTAATGGCAAGTTTTTTACTAATGATATGAAACAAGGAGAATGAAAACTCACAATCCTCCTATGATAGTCCATAAAAAAGTAAAAATGAAAGGATAAAATTAGAATGTCAAAACTAGTTCGCTGAAGTTCGAAAATTTCAAACATTTTGTTTAAACTAGACTTTTTAATCCAATCTGACCATATAACAATAAATTCAGGCCTCGGCCGAGCTTACATGTCTGGTTTCGAGCCATCACGAATTTTTTTTATTGTAAGTGGATAAGAAATTAGATATTTTGTTCTGATTGACTAGTCATATTTTTTATTATCCAATATTTAGTACAAAATAACAATAACCAAACCAAATAAAAATTTGAATTGTTTTAGTTGATTTAATTTTTATCCTAAGAAATTTTAACTTTAAAAGACCCATGTATAACACATTTATTATCAACTTTTTTAAACACTTTAAATTAAGCATTCAATTTTATTAAAATAGTAAACTTTTATTGTAGAATATGATAATGAATAAGATAGTATTGAGTGACATGATATTGATATTGAAATTGAAGGAGTAAATTTTTCTCATGAAACTTATAATCAATTGTTCAACTAATGAATGAGAAAAGAATCTGGATTTTGTTAAATCTATGTGTATTATATTTCCATGTACTTTAACACTAGTATGAATTTAATATTTTATGTGAAGTGCTAATAATTATGTATTTTGAGAACTGTATTTTTTATAATTTTATAATTTATGATCTTGGTGAAAAATGCAACAAAAAAACCAGTCACAATTATTTACTTTTTTATAAAATTGAATTTTAATATGAATAGGTCGTAAACAACTATTCAAATTATTTAATTTTTTAATAAACTATTATTCGGGTTGATCTTTTTTTGGTAGTATCAATACATCTTTCACTTTTTTGGCAAAGAACTAATCATTTTTAGGTTATTGGCCGTCTCTCTTAACAAATGTCGCTCTCAGAAATCAAACCGTCGACTTAAGATCAAATGAAGCCTTACTACACCACTAGATATTCGGGTTAATATTTTTATATTACTAATGTATTTCTTCACTTTTTTGGTAAAAAAATAATCACTTTCAAAATTTGTGGTTACTTGACCGATATCGGTCGTGACCCAATTTCTTCACAAGAGTCACTATTGGAAAAAAGAAAAGAAAAAAAATCAAAAAACAGTGTAGAAAGTGTGAATAGGTTGTTGTTGTTGTGTTTCTCTTATGTTTCTGCAGCCACACTATTGTCCTTAACCCTCTTTCTAATTCTATATTTGTATTGCATTATTCCTCTTCAAAGATCAAAACTTTGAAAAAAGAAGAAGAAAAAAGACAATGTCTATTTCTGTTTCTTCTTGTTCTTTCCATTTCATGAAGCCCCATGTTTTCTCTGCTGTCATGAGTGGTAAAACCAATAAGATGAGGGTTCCATTTGATCTAAAGGAAGGGCAATCTCGTATTTTCCATGAGTTACCATCTGGTCTTAGCATGGAGGTGATAGTGCAGAAGAAGAAGAAGAAGAAGCATAAGAATGTTGAAAAGAACCAAACTTTGGTGTTTGTTCATGGAAGTTATCATGCTGCTTGGTGTTGGGCTCAACATTGGTTACCTTTCTTTTCAGATTCTGGGTATGATTGCTATGCTCTTAGCTTGTTAGGACAGGTGGGTCCCACTTCTCTCTCTCTCTTTATAAACTAGTTCCTTCACTTCCTGCTTGACTAGCTATTAGGTAGGGAGTGTTCGGGCAATTTGTGTCTACGTCATCGGGAGAGTTGAACAACTACGAGAGGATAAGGATTTGTGTTTGTGACTAGTGTTGCTCTTCTTAGAGCTTTATATAACCACATGGTGAGTTCCTTTGTTATCAGGGTATGGAAAGATCGGAGAGCCACAACTGAGAAAACCCGTTTTAAACCAAAACATTCAGACATTACTTCTATGAGCTTTTTCTACTTATAAACTTTTTCAATTCTCCTCTTGTCTGATGTGAGCAAACTGTGCATTTATACATATATATATACCTGCATGCTTGTGTTGTATGTTGTTATGGCTGCATACATCCCAATGTCATTGCAATATCAAGAGACGTTGGTTCAAGTGGTACATGATTCCCCTTAAGCAAGGTCTCGGGTTCGAGTCTTGTGGATGGAAAAAATGCCCGCCGGGAGAGTTAGCCTCACGTACATGTGGATGTTCTCGGTTTGGAAAACAAAACAAAAATTGCTGTTGCAATGCCTTCACTGTTATCTACACTTTTATTCTAGTTTTGGTGATTTCATATTGTTAGCATGATTGTCTGATACTGCTCTGGCATGTATTCTGCGCGGGAAGGGTGAAAGCGATGAACCTTCTGATTCAGTTGCCGGCACGCTTCAGGTATAGTACCTCTCCCTTTCCTAGTTAAGTTTTATTCTTCTATGAACTTTCAATATTTGTTTGATAAGTTAAGACAAACTTCATTTGGATTACTGTCTTTATAATTCCTTTTCTTTTTTGTAACTAACTGTGCAGTAGACGCACGCAAGAGATGTTGCAGATTTCATCAGTCGAAATATTGCATCACCGCCAATTGTGCTCGGGCACTCGTTTGGTGGACTTATTATTCAGTATTATATTTCCAATTTAGGGAGTGACAAACTGAAAGGTACTTTCTGATTGTCACTTACTCTTCACATGTTTTTTTGAACTTGAAATGCTTAAATTAGAGGATCCTGGATTATAGGTTCATGTTTTAGAACTTTTCCGACCAGATTATTATTCCGGGTTACTTCGATCTTGGCACGAAAACACTATAGTAATAGGGCCAAAACAACACATTATTAATTTTTATTACAGTACAGATATATTGCATTTTAAGATTTTATTAGATGGATGGCTGTGACTTCACATTACAGTATTTTAATTCCGATTCGTTATGCTAATTCTGTTTGAACTTATTCTATAACTAGAAAATTTATACCCGAAGCTTCGAGGAGCTGTCCTTGTCTGCTCCGTGCCTCCTTCTGGTAATAGGTAACTAAATAAACTCTCCAGTGTTATCATTTGTCTTTTTATTGGTGAAAATCATTTATTTGTCAAAGATAGAGAAATATGTATAAGAAATGTTTACATTTGCTTACACTGATTGAGAATTCTTAAAAAATTTATTAGTGGGCTAGTCTGGCGATATCTGTTTTCCAATCCGATTGCAGCCTTCAAGGTATTTGTACTAACCTTTCTGAAGAAGGCGATTTTTCTGTATGTACCTTCTTATATGTATATATATCCACGACCGTTCAGGTGACACGCAGCTTGGCAGCAAAAGCTTTTCAAACCTCTCTTTCTCTTTGTAAGGAGACATTTTTCTCGGCCACAATGGAAGATCATATTGTTAAAAGGTTTGTTTCCGGGGATCAAACGCAAGAGCACTTCCATTGAATTTTTTTAATATCTGTTTTTAAAGGTTTGTTTCTCGAGTTGTTACTTGTATGGAACAAGGAAGTGAAACTATCGATTGTGTGAATGAATGAAGGTCGTGCTTAGGTAAACAACTTAGTTAAGTGCTTATTCAATAAGCTCTTGTGAAATAAGCTAAAAACTTTTTTCTAATAAGCTTCTCCAATATGCTTGTTGAAATAAGCTCTTCCCAACGTCCTCTAAGTTATGTACCAAAACATTTGAAGTTGTAACCGGAGCTTAATAATGGGGTGGGGGTAAAGGAAGAAAATCCTTTTAACAAATAGGCCTAACATGAAGCCATGACAGGTTAACACATTGATCTTCAAAACTATAGAATGTGTGATTTTGGTAGTAAAAGAGATTGATTCATTTGACTCTAACTTTATTTGGAGTAAATTCAAATAAAGAAGTCAATAGGGAACGAATGTTTATCTCTGAAAATAGTTAAAAACTAGATTTATAAACCCCGATAAGTGAAAATGTCGAACTCCTGTTGAACTTCAAGTTGACTTTTCGGGTAGTTATTCTTTGGACTTTCTGTGTATTTCCCCATCATTGCCAAAGCTTCTTGATGATTTACGATAGACCATTATGGTTTCGTTCGGTCCATGTTGCCGACTCCACCTAGTGAGGTAAATGCTTGGTTGTTGTTGTTCCAAAGCTTCTTGCATTTGGTATGTGCCGGCTGGTATTAAGATCTAGTTAGCCCTACTTCATTTCTAATGTTAATCTAGTTCCTTTGTCAAAGATGTATTGTAATTGGTGCATGAATGATAATCTGATGATTATCATCTAGAGATGCACGTGCTTGACGCTTTCATGCATTTTCATAATATTTTCATCAATTCATCATTAACATGTTGAATTTGTTTCCCTTGTTTAGTAAAAGTTTTAGACATTGATGTTGAAAAAGTTGGAGTCATGGAATGTTGGTTGTCAATAGTATGAACTATAGTTCTTAAGGGTTGTTTTCATATTTCAGATATCAAGAGCTAATGAAAGAAAGTTCAAGGATGCCATTATTTGACTTAAGAAAGCTGAATGCATCACTTCCAGTTCCTTCTGTACCAAACTGCCCTCTTGAAGTTCTTGTTTTGGGTGCACAGAATGACTTCATCGTGGTATGTGTTTTTCGTCCGGTAAATGATACTTGTTAGCATAATGCGCAAATGTATATAGACAACATGGTAATCCTTGGTGCAACTGTAAAGCTGCCTCCATGTGACACGGAGGTCTCCGATTCGGATCTTAGAAATAGCTTTTTTGGTAGTGTAGCTAAGCTGCGTACATTTACCCGTTTCTGATAGAACTAAGTTGGAGCCTTTTACACTATGTTGCCTCACATATATACATATATGTGTGTTTGTAAAACTGTTCAGCCCAATAGCACTTCTCTAATAACCAGTGTTTTAAATTGTGGTCACAGTTGCAGTTACTGTGATTGCGGCCGTCGTGGTGCGGATTATTTTGTGAGTAAAAACATAATTTTCACATCGATGCGATCTGATGCGGCCCGATGCGGTTGCGTTGCGACCTGATGCGGCCTGTTGTGGTCGCATCACTGTGATTCGGTATCACACTGCAATTGCAGTGTGATGCGGTTGCGGCGGTCACCGCAACTGCAATTTGTGGCTGCATCACGTGATGTGGTCCGCAATTTAATACATTGCTAATAACACTGTTCAGTCTATTGAATTATTTCCACTTTTTGTTGGTTATAGGATGCACAGGGACTTAAAGAAACAGCAGATTTTTATGGTGTATCACCAATATGTGTTGAAGCAGTTGCTCATGACATGATGTTGGATACTTCATGGGAGAAAGGTGCTGAAGTTATTCTTTCATGGCTAAATGGTTTAGATGAGTAAGAACTAGGAAATAACAGAGGAAATCTTTCTTCACTTTTCTCCACTTTGTTAAGAGCACTTGCTTCAAATCAATACAAATGATATAGAAAGTTACTTTTATGGGCATTCATATGTATTTGTTTCTAAGCATGAGCTCTCAAAAAATCTTTTTGGATTTGAATGAAATGTGAATGAAGAGTTGTGGTTGGTGCAATGATAAGAATGTTGTTTAGTGACTATTAGGTCACGAGTTCAAATCCTGAAAATAATCTATTCGCTTATCAGGATAAGGTAATGATACTTGTTAGCATAATGCGCAAATGTATATAGACAACATGGTAATCCTTCGGATTCTCACACATTTTTTGTCCATCAACATAACATGCCTTGGTTAGAGTTTTGAATCCTGGACATTAATAAACGTCAACAAAAAACCATATTAAATTGATAAATGTGTGATGTAACTGTAAGAGACAAATCACATGTCATATTTTTTAATAAGAACTTATGTGTAATAATAGTTGTTGATTGTCAGATTTTGAATAATAAGTTGTTGCATAGGTTAAGCTTTTATTTATTTGGTACTACCAATGATATCTCCTCATCTTTTGAGTAAGGAACTAATCTCTTTTGGAGGATGTGACTGTCCCTCTAAACAAGTCTATTATCAGGAATTGAACCTTAATCTTTTGGGATAAAAGTCATAACACTCCAGCCTTGACATGCTATTCGTCTAGACCCATGAATTTATTGAGTGTGTTATTCTTTAAGCTTAAATGCTCCAACAGTATTTTATTCCTCCTAAAGGGAATTTCCTGCAACTCGAACTCATGAACTTATTCGCTACCTCAAATCTTAGTGCTACTCTTGACAAGGTGCATGTGCATCCCATGGTGAGGATGAAGTTATTTAAAAAAGCAACCATCTTGATCTTAAAGAATTGGACTTGAAAGTGAAGCAGAGAAATCACAAAACAATTTGCATCTCAATCAAGTCAAAATCCAAGAGATAATATTCAAACATCAGAGAATACAGAGTTACACTTCGGCAAGAATGAACACTTCGGCGAAGAGAGAAATATCACCCTTCTTACCAAGCTAGAAGACATAATCCACAGAGATCTCAAACTGATCCAACTATATATCCTATAGTGAGAAGACCTGTGCTGGAAAGATCAGGTGGAGAATATTTTTCAATGCAGACACATATGCATCATCAACACATATTCGGAAGACGATGTTACTGAGGAGTGCTTAAATATTTGAGCAGTACATTGAAGAATGGAGTCATCTGCAGAGTGAACAATATATACAAGTCCGATTTTCCAATCACAACATGGCCAGTAAAAAATAAAATCAGGATGTAATTTCCCTTCGCAACTAATAAGATGGTAATTAAACTGAAGAACATCATACTCTTATGTCCTTATTATCTTACTCAAGATCAGGCGGTTCTAGATATTTCAAAATTTGTGATATCGTTTTCTCGAAATGCAACTGATTACCATATACAATTGCGTCTTATGTTTCTCGGCCAGTGGTCTCACTATTTCAAAATAATTAACAGTGAGATTAAGCAGTGACACGATCACCAGCATGGTTCGCAACCAAGCTTTTATTACTCAGCAAGTTCGGAGATAAAACTGCGATAAACTAACACAGTAATGATTCATAAAAGAATTGGGCACTTGTCTCACATACATTGTAATAAAACGAGCTCGGCTGCAACACAAGGCAATGTACCAGAACATCCATAACATTAAAATGGTAACATCCTATTGACACAAAACATTAAATAGAAAAAAAGATTCGAAATATACTACATTCAAGGTTACACCAAGTTACCACCACTCTGCTGCCACAAGTTGATGATATCGGTAGCTTGATTCAGGAGAATAATCATCTGCTTCTGAGATATCCAAGGCTTGCTCTCGAGTAACTCCCTAAGCTCCTCCCAAGCATCTTTCCTAGGCCAAAAGTAGTAAGGACTCAAGGGAATCGTGCCATGACCCGGTATCATTTGGTCAAGTGCAATGCCAATGTTCTTCTCCATCCAAATGAACTTCAACACAAGCCTTGGCTTGTCATTTGGCTTCACAACCACGCCAAGCTTCTAACAGTAAAACCAACAAAAAGATACATGAGCATAATATTTTTCAGCTTAAATTAGAGATCGAAAAAAAGGCATTTCAAAATAAAATATGGAGTAATGCTATGCACAGCCAGGAAAAACTAGGTACACAAAATTCAGCAACATCCAAGAAGTGTAAGCTTTAATAAAGTGATGGAACCGGAAACGACTCGGACTCGTCCATAGAGTCAATATCCATGCCAAATCATTTTTAGAGAATGATTTGGCATGCATCTTGACTAAGTAAATCAACATATCAGTCCCTTAAATTTAAGTGTTGGGAGATATTAGTCTCTAACTTAAGTAAACCTATAAATTAGTCACTGAATTTGTAATATCTCAGTCAAATGAGTCCTAATAAATTTGAATGAATGACTATTGATATTAAGAACTAAACTACTATAACTCAAGGATTAATATGATAATTTCCTAAAATCAACAAATAACATGACCAGTACTTCAAATTTCAGGGCCAAAATGAGGGTTCACATAAAAAATAAATCTTGGAAATTTGTATTTATTAAATGCAACATATTATCCAGAAATATTCCACCCCTTTTGAGTATTGTAACTGGAATTACAAGAACATACATACATAGATACATAATGAATTGTAGAAAAAGGAAAAGAAAGAGTAAACCTGAGGAATGGATTCAGATTCATTTAGAAGTGACTCATCTTGTTGTGGTTGTGCAACAAGTGGTGAATCAATAGAAGAAGCTGAGAGGGTAAGAGAAGAGGGTTTGATATGTGAAAAGGTGAGATTTTTGGAAGAAAAAGAGAGAGAATAGTGAAAAGGAAGAAGTGGGTTTGGGTGAAGAAGTGAGAAAGTAGAGGAAGAAGATAACATCATCACCATTGTCTTCTCAATACTTACAATGATAAAACACAACACAACAACATATAAACAAGATAAGAGAGAGAGAGTGTGTCGTGTTTGTTTTCTCATTTTTATTTTTGTTTTATATTTTTTGTATAAAAATATCAATTAGGTCTTTTCTACTTAATATGATACTTAATGAAAGAGAATATTATACTTAATCTGAGTTTTTTTTAGAATAATAAAATATATCTTCTTATCTTTGGGGTAAGAATTAAGTTATGATAAATTTCAGCTATTTATTTTTTAGATCCAACGGACCAAATTAGTTAAACTTAAAAGTTATTTAAGATTTCTATTTTTCTCTCTTATCACTTATTGCACTCACTTATTTGGTCCGTTAGTCTAAGAAAATGAATGGTTAAGATTAAGTATAACTAGTGTAACCTAACTTAGGTGTAAACTGATCTAACATTACTAATGATCGAATAATATAATGATAATATAAAAGAATTTGTACTATTAAGTTAATAATCATTGAATAATATAATGATAATGTAAAAAATTGTATTATTAATGTTGGAAATAAGTGAACAATCAAATAATAAAAGAGAATAGAGATAAGAGAATAATACAAGAAATTTGGTAATGAAGTACAGTCAGTTGTGTCTCCGGGAGCTTTGAGAGACTAACATTATGTATTAGAGAATTAGAGAAGTACATCCCCTGGAATGTTGAGATGTTACCACTATCTATTTGAGAATAAAGATTTGTGTTTAGTTATTGTTCTCTTTTTGACATTATTTTACATCACATAAATATATATTCTCTCTATCTCAACCCTTTTACATTAGCCAAAATTCATAAATTGTATTGTTGTTATCTAGAGAATATGAGTCACCGTATAACAATCTACACCTTGGCAAATATCATTAATCTCCATCTTCTGTCATTGGGTTGGGGGCGCTTCATAGACTAGTTAGTATTAATTAATGTTCAGCAAGCTCAGGCAATATCTGAACTTGTCTACACTAACCGACTTAGTTAACATATTAGGTGCATTTTCTGAAGTGTGAACTTTCTCTAATAGTATCTGTCCATAAGCTACCAACTCTCTGGTCTTGTGAAATCAATATGTTTGGTCCTAGCATGATACACCTAATTCTTTGATAAGAAGCACTATGACTGTCACAATGCAGCGAAACTCCATCTTAGTTACTACCTAATTAATTTACTAGCCCCATAAGTCATAGTGTTCATCTCTATTAGGATTCATCCCTAACACAACGACACTGAAATAGACCATAAGAGTTACAATGAAATCGGAAGACAAAAGACAACATAACTCTATGCAACTTGATATCTCCGATATGACTTTATGCTTTTAATATTACTTCATAGTTTTTCATGTTTAATGTTCTTTCTACTGTTTGTTTGGTGTAACAATCCAATGCATGACTTAAAGTTTGAACATATATAATGAAAATTCCATGTTTAAACTAGACCTAGGGTATTTCATATAGTAACATATTAATTCTAGAAATGAAATTAATTGAACTAATCATTATAACACCAAATTTATTATGATTGGTTGATTAATTTGTGAAGAGATTGAGAATTAGTGAATTAAATCATTGATCAATTATGCAAGAAATTGGTAAATAGATAAGAACTGGTGGTGGAAAATTTATAAGAATAATCATATTTATTATGTCATTATATATTGGATAACAGAGGTTCAATAATGAAGTCTAATATCAGATTCTTCATCGTCAATTCAAATTCGCCATTTTATGCTTGTTTTACTTTTACTTTCATTAATTAAGTTTTCCAACCAAAACTCTTACTCATCCAATTTAAACATGTTTGCTAAATAATTTAATATTAACCAAGTACATGTGGATATGATATTTATATAATTCTTTTGACAATTCATTTATTAAATTAACAACCAGTTTTAATTTTAGGTATGATTAAATGCTTGTAGAATTAGTAATTAATCAAGAAAGAATCTAGTAATGAATTTGAGCTTTATAATAAATAAGACATTGGCCAAAATATTACAATGAATAAAGAAATGAGTTTCTTTAAGTCATTATGACAACTTATTAAAGTTTGACAATTGTACCAGATGAAAAAATATTTTAATTAATCTTCTAGTGGTTCTTGAAAATAAAATATATATCACTTCATGTTAACTGTTGCTAGAAACCAACCTTGGTTAGTAAACTAATTTAATTGATTTACTATCAACTTAGTATTGAACCTACATGATCACACACTAACAAATGTCCTAATCTTTACTAAATAATTATATTATTTTATAATTAAATTGAAGAATTTAAGTTAATAAATAAATAGTTTTATGGAATATTATTTTAATTCTTATACACCTTGTGCTCTGTGCAACATATATATAGAAGAGTTTTGTGAGTAAGATTGTAAGAAATCTTAGTTTTAGAATGCCCATTTGTTCAAAGAGTTGATAACAAAGATTAGTCTCGATGTGGATAAACTCGTAGAAGCTAAGTGAAGGTGTTGGTAACAAAGCTCACAACACAGTAACTCCAATCAGGTGAGAACTAAACCAAAAAAACAAGAGAATACTAAAAATTATACCAAGCAGAAAAAAGTTAAATCAGAGAGTGCAATTTTTAACGTGGAAAACTTATCTCAAAGAGATAATAAAAACCACGAGACCTAGTCCAGAAAATATTTCACTATGAAAATAATGAATAACAAAGTCTTCCTAATACTGGTAGGATAAACACAATAAACTTACTAAATGTTATATATAAATCAATGAATGGAGAAGATACACACTAAACAGAAGAAATCTTAGTTTTATTCTGAAAATGGCAATAGCACTTTGCATATGTACAAACCTGCATACAAAAGGGAAAAATCATTAGCTATGTTCATCTCTTTCTTGCTTAAATTATACAAAAATGTTCACTATAAAAGAAAATTTGGCATTTAACTAGGAAGCTTGTACTTCTTATACTGATTCCTTTTTGCATGAATCTACCAACACTAAAAGCAAAAGATATGACAATAAAAATGTAAACTTAAATATGAGTTTAGTGAAATCACCATTCTCTTGATTGAGATGTGAGGTTTAAGAACTGACATGATTTGTGAAAGCTTCATGTTTGTCCATCCATATGAGCTATATCAGTTTAAGCAAAATGAAAATGAAGCATGGTGATAGCAGAACATGATGCATAATACATGTGAATGAGAATTACCTGTTGATAATCATGTGAGCCTTCTCCTATTAATTTGAATGTCTGGGATGTGGGAAATTTTGGGCCAAATATTAGGGTCCTTCATCTTGCACAGTTCCTCCAAACACAAACTATCTTTGATTTGAAGTTGAATTAGAGAGGCTGGCAACCTCTCTCCTGTCATATACCTCAGTTCCGGACATTCTGAAATTATGAATACTTGGAGTGAGGTGAGGTGGAGAAGCTCTTCGCAGTCCAATGTCTTCATCTTTGGAAAATCATACAGTTTCAAAGTTGTAAGGGCAGGAAGTTGAGGCAACAAAAGGTCCTTCGGGAAGGACTTGACACTTTCACATGGGCCGCTGATATGAAGATTGGTGAGACCCTCATGCACACCAATTGATGATAGGTTGCTTAGTAGTTTATCGGAATTTCTGATAATAAGTTTTTTCAAGTTAGGAGGCAAACCACCATCAGGAAACAATTCAATTTCTGGGCAATCATATATATCAAGCCTCTCCAAATTTGGGAGATGGGTATTCATGTGACAAGGCAATGACTTCAACTTCTCACAATGGTAGAGACCTAAATAGGTCATGCTAGGAACAGCCAATCCTTCTATAGGGAAGGACGCAAAATTGTCGCATTCCCATATCTGGAGAGTGCGAAGAGCAACAACCTGTGATTGGGACACCGAAAGAGATTCTAGATACTTAACCACCTCACGTTCTGAAATTGTTATAGACTGAAGTGAAAGTGGAATCTCTTGTAACAACACTTTGTTGCTTCTATAGATACACAGATGTTGAATAGCATGAGCCTTTGGGAGAGAAGAAGCAAGCTGAGGACAATCGCAAATACTAACTGTTTCAAGAGCAGGAAGGTGACTAGGCAGATTCCCCTTTAAACTGGGACAATTGTCTATTGCAAGTGTCTTAAGTTTAGGAAAAGCATTGTGCTCAGAAGACTGCCACTCCTCCCAACATGGCAAATCCAGAAATGTTAGATCCTCCAAGGATGGAAAGGATGCTTCCAATGAAGACTGATCGTCATAATACTTGTAAAAATCATCACCGATATTTACTAGTCCATCAAAATTACGAATCTCTAGGGACTTAAGAGATGATAGTTGTCCAAGTGAAGGAAGCGTCCAACAATTTATACAACGCTGCAATACTAGATGAGTCATGTTGCGATAGGAAGGATGCCCTACCCAATCCATAAATTTTGTACCTTTGTAATTTCGGATTGATAACACTTGCAAGCCTTCGTGAGGTTTTAACTTGTCAAGTATATCTCTTTCTGATTCTGAGGAAGTAACCATGTCAACCCCCAGAGACCATTCCAAGAACAACATGTCAATGTGTGTCTTATCCATTATTCTTGCCTTCAATGCATCACTACTATTAGCAACATTCTCTAATTTGCTAATGCATAATGATCCATGCAAATTTGAAAGTTCACCCAATTCCATGATCCCATTCTCTTTATGCTTGCCCACAACAAAGTCACTTAAAAAATGCAATTTTTTTAATTTGCTCATTCCTGGAGGCATCTCTAATATAGGAGTTTCTCTGATATCAAGATGCCGCAAGTTCACTAGATTTTGCATGCTGTTGGGCAGCATATTCAAACTTGTACAATCTGACAACTTCAGTGTTTGTAGATTGTACAAGTCACCCAGTGAATCCGGCAATGTCTTCATATTTGTACATAAACTCAAGTAACGCAAATGAATCAACTTGCATATTGAATCTGGTAGTACATTGAGTTCTCTATCGGGACCAATTGACAAAACTCTTAAGCACTTATTGTTGGATAGTGTGATGTTTTCATTGCTGAATGGTGAAGGAGTTGAGCAATCAATATGCAACAATGTCCTCAAAGATTTTATTCTACTAAAGGCATCAAAGTCTTTTGAGATAGGATGAGTTAACCTTTTATATGACAAATGTCGAGTCTCCGTACTCATCTCATCTGCATTTCCGAGATCTTCAAACTGAGAATAGAAATTCCCACCAATGGATATTGCTAAGTCATGCATAAGATCATGCATCACAAAAAAATCATTTCTAGTACTAAACTGTTTGAAGAACAATCTAGAAACTAAAGTATCAAAATACTCACAACCAATTTCTTCAAAAGTTTTTCCTCGCTTTGGCTGCTCTAAAAGATCTTCTGCCATCCATAATAAGATCAACTCATCTTTAGTAAATGTATAATCCTTGGGAAATAATGAACAATAGACAAAGCAACGTTTTAAATATGAAGGGAGATGGTAATAACTTATCAACAATGCTGGAACGATCTTACTATCTTTTACAGAGAACTCCCAAACTTCACTCTCCAATATGGCATTCCAATTCTTGGTATCATGTTTTGTCCGCAGCAGGCCTCCCAGTGTTTCTACGGCTAAAGGTAATCCCTTACACTTCTTAACAATCTTCCTACCAATTTCTTCTAGAGCCGGATTACCACTCGATTCATCATAACTTGCATTATCCTTAAACACAGACCAACAATATTCATCAGACAACTCATTGAGGATGTAAGGGGGACAAGATTGGACTACTGAAGCAACATCCTTACTGCGAGTTGTTACCAGAATTTTACTTCCCTTAACCCCATATTGAAATGGTGTTTGAAAATTATTCCATAGATGACGATCATCATTCCATACATCGTCCAGAACAATAAAGAACTTCTTTCCGGACAGCTTGCCCTTCAAATCTTCTTGAAGTAAACTTAGATCCTTCGTGTTGCAAGGTCCACGAGTCACAGCCTCTATTATAGTCTGTGTAATCTTAACAATATCAAATTCTTCACACTAGGATGAGGAGGAGGATAGGATGAGGATTAGGAGGAGTATGAGGATGAAGATAAGTAAGAGCATGAGGATGAGGATGAGGACGAGGATAGGAAGAGGATGAGGATAGGATTAGGAATTGGAGATCTTCCAAGTCACTAACAATCTTCCTATCCTTGAAAATAGAGAGAAAATGACTGACCTTTTTCTTGTTTTGAGTAGCAGCTTGTGTAAGAATAAGATCAAGTAAGTCATCAGCATCATAAACAGCATATTTGAGAGAATCAAGCCAAGTCTTGATATTTTCATCATGGAATTGTTTCATCTCAGCATCAGTAACAAGAGCTTCAGCAGCTAACAAAGAAGTCTTCAACCTTTGTACCAAGTGTTGATCAAGCTTCTTACCTTGGATCAAGTTGAGAGCTTCAGGTGAAAGGAGCCTATCAAAAACAACATTCACAAAACCAGAGAGAAAAGCTCCACCCACAACTGCACTTGCCATAGTTTCAACAATAATTCACAATTGTCAATAGTGATGAAGACTAAGTGCTATTCAACATATTTACATGCTACCAGCTGGCTACATACTAGAAACAGCCGAATGTCAACTTACTCCACATCTTAGCTATTAGTTATAATGAAATACAATGTCTAAGTCAATACTATTAAATGTCCATAAAATTAATGACTAAAAAAAAGAAATAAGTTTAAAATTTCTACTTTTTGAGTAAGTGAATATTCACTCTTTAATAAAAATGATATAAGAATGAGACAAGTTGTTATTGTTTTTTCTTTGTTTAGTGGGAAAAGTAGTAGTGCGATTCTTAGCTGTCCATAAGAATGAATTTACTGTACAATATGAGAAAAGTAGGTCACTCCTTTATATCTAATAATTGCAAACCACCAAAAAAGCAAAAACCACAAACCATAACAAAAGGCAAACCGTAGCAAGTCTAATAATTGTAGTTGAATTGGACAAATTCACATATATAGTGCACATTTAACTGAAAAATTATAATTAGTTTTGGTGTAAGAAAAATTATAAAACTATTGTAATTTTTCAGAAATCGATAATGAAATTGACAAATTCTTTTTTTTCTGACTCCCCTAAAATTGGCACTGGGATTTTATTAAAGTGCATTTTTTTTCTATCTCCCCCCTAAATCGTCAACGAGGAGATTTTTATTTTTTTCTCCTCCCCTAAATTATAAGAATGAGATAAGTTGTTGTTTTTTTCTAGTAGGAAAAGTAGTGGTGGGATTGTATGGGTTTAGAGCCACATGATTGTATGGATTAAGAGCCACATAATTGTATGGGTTTTGATGATGAAGAGGTTGATGATGTATTCTTAGATGAACATTTTAGTGGTATCAAGGGTTTATATTTGACTAGACAACATAAATTTCTTAAGGTTATTTTTAAATAGACATGGCAAAACAGGTATAGCTCGTGGGTGCACCCACATAGCCCGTATTTTTTTGTGGGCAGGGCATAATTTTTTTGCCTATTAGCTCGTTTTGTCCGCCAAGCTTGCGGGCATTTTCGTTGGGTCCGTGAGCGGCCCATAAACATAATTTAAGAAAAAAGTAAGAAAATTTTAGATTAATTATGATGTAATGTGATTTTTAATCCCTAACGAAATTGTAATCTAATATAATTTGTTAAACTTCATATAAAATATCAAAAATATTGTTCGTTTTTCATCTTCAACTACTTTATTTAACTTAATTTCATTTTTTATATGAATTTTTAATTATTCAATAATGTTCGTGAGCTGCCCGCAAGCCCGTTAGCCCGTTTTAAAATGGGCAGGGCATTAAATTTTGTCCGTTAACTAATAAGGACATGGCCACACTTGCTTAAATTTTTGCGGACATTTGTGGGCGCGGGCTAAACGGGCCGGGCGGCCCGTTTTGCCATCTCTATTTTTAAATATGATAGGTTAGACATTGATAACATAACATCTAGGAGATGGATTGTTTTTTTTTAGTTTCTTATGTGCCCCCTGTACAAAAAAATAAAGAGAAAAAATGTATACCTTAATAATATAAGAGTTTTTATATTGTAATTGTATTATCTGTCATTTATTTTTAATTATTATTGATTTTTGAGTAAAAGTAATGAAAATAAATGATAAATGACATTCTAACCGTATATAAATTTTTATAATGTCAATTAATAGATATTGCACTAAAAAATAAATAAAGTGACCTAATGGAGTTTAATCTTGTGTTAATAATATTTTAATTAATTATAATATAAATATGTTTTTCATACACCATTATTTGTAGAAATATTTAATTAATATTTTTATGTTCATATCAAATAATTAAAAAATCATTTTATTTTCCATTAATTATCTTTTCTTCTACTTTCATTTCTTAAATTTTACTTCCTCTAATTTTCACTTGGAAACCAAACAAAGTATTAGAGCAACCACAATTGTTATTTTTAACCGAATAAGAATATTCTTACTCTATTATTTATTATGTCATATTTATTTTCTGACTTTTGTTCTTAAATAAGAACAATTTTTTGATGTTGTTGTTGGACAAATGAAAGCGAGAAGAGATGTAGATGTTATGAGAAAAATGTATTTGTTGTGAGAACAAAATAAGAATAAGAATGATGTTTGTTATTGTAGATAAAAATATATATGTTCTTCTTATTTTATAGATAATTGTAATAAATTATAAAATAATATGAAATATCCGAATAAGAATGAAAAAATTATTTACTGCTTTTAAGTGCATATATATTACATTGTCTAGCATGGTGTTTTTTGATTACATCATGACAAAGAGATTTTATTATTTTATATACAATTGATAGACACTTACAAATATAGTTATGTGATCCTGTTTAGTTGAAATTAAGGGTGGAAACACGCTAGGCCACCCACCAGAGGCCTATTACATGATCTATAATAGGTTAGACCAAGTTAGATCAGACTTTTTTTTGTAGATAAATCAGACTCAGACTTTTGAAAAGCCTATTTACTTTAATAGGTCAGGCTTTAGGCCATCCAAAAGGCATGTTAAGCCTAACAGACTGACATATTTAATTATATTATACAATTTTAATATAAGTAATATTATAATATATATGTAATTTTAATATAAAAATGTATATAAAAATATAATTTAATTGTTAAAGTTAAAAAATTCTAATTAAAAGTAAAAATATTGGCATACTTAAATGTACACATGATGACATATTTCAACATTATATATTATAACAGACCTTTAAACAGCTAACAAGATAGACTAGGCTTTTAAACAAATGAGACATAAGTTTTGAAAAAAATATTAAACATACTAATAAGCACCCAAACTTTCATATACAATATAGACTCTTTGAAAACAAAACCTGACCTGATCTAACCCGCTTCCACCCTTAGTTGAAACCATAAAGCTTTTTAGGAATTAAAAATTTGATGACATAAATGTTTTCAACAACATACATTTATTATTATAATTGAGAAATTAATAAGTGTGATAAGTTAATATATCTTTTTCTTAATTAATATTTTTGTTGGTTTTCTACATGTATTATCATATTGAAAGTAATATTGTCCGAGCAGAAATATCCATATGTATGTGTGTTAACTTTTTAGTCGATATTTTTTCCATTTATAAGATTTGAATCCGAGATATTGCTTAAGGTGAATTAAACATGTACCAATCCAACCAAGACTCGTTAATATAGTATTAAATAATTTCCCTCTGTCTTCTTCTCTTTTCCAATCTCTACCCTCACCTTCAGGTTTTTTTCTCCTCTTCTCTCTCTTTCAATTTTCAATAGAAGAAGTCTCATCTCTTTTTTAGGGTTTCCATTTTTTCTTAAAGTTTCATTTTTTTTGTTTTTCCTGCGTTTCATTTTCTCCAGATCTGCATCTTCTACTTCTAGTTTTTTGGGGGTACTGTTTATTACTATTTTCTTAACTTTTAAATTTAATTTATTCTGATTATTCTTATGATTGTTTTTCATTTATGTTTTGAGCATCTTGGTTTGGCTAATTTCATTGTATTTTTATTGCACTATCGAATTTTGAGAATAAGTTTGTGTGGTTACTAGGAAAATTCTAGAAACGGATCGAAAAAATTCATGATTGTGGAATACTGCAGTATTTACAGCTAGTTTGTTTACGCTTAAAAAAGTGATTTTTCTAGAAGCTGAAAGATATTTTTTGTCAGAAGCTGAATTGCAGCTTTTTGGAAATTGTCAGAACTGACTTTTTCTAGTCAAAATAATTTTGTGTTTAAGAAAAGTGTGAACAAATTGACCCTTGTGCAACAAATTTCATGTTTTCTTCTTTGAATGAATTAAAGTTTGCTCGGTTGATGAGAATATTCCACATTTAGGCTTAAAAAAGTGATTCCAGTGTTTTTGCAGAAAATAAATTTTGGCCTGAAAAACAGCATCTAAAAAATCTGAATTTTAGCTTCTTTTTTCCAGCTTCCGCTTTTTCCAAAACTCTAACCTAACAACTGTGCAAGTTACAGAACTGATTTTTCTTTTTATCAAAGTAGTAACATTTTGTTTGTGTCGTCATTCGATTCATGTAGCCAGGCCCACTTAATAGGATTACGGCTTGGTTATTGTTGTTGTTGTTTGTGAATGAAGTTTAAATAAATATGCCACTATGTGATGAATCTCACTTTCTTTTAATGAATTTTAGTTTGCAGGATAAGTGGTGAAATCAACAAAAATGGCAGCTGTCGGTTCTTCCCGGGAGGAAAACGTTTACCTGGCAAAGTTGGCGGAGCAAGCAGAGCGTTATGAGGAGATGGTGGAGTTCATGGAGAAGGTTGCAAAGACCGGAAACGGTGAGGAATTAACTGTGGAGGAGAGGAATCTACTCTCCGTGGCTTACAAGAATGTGATTGGTGCAAGGAGAGCTTCATGGAGGATCATCTCATCCATTGAGCAGAAGGAAGAGAGTAGGGGCAATGAGGATCATGTCACTATCATTAAAGACTATAGGGGGAAGATTGAGGCTGAGCTAAGCAAGATCTGTGATGGGATCTTGAATCTCCTTGAGTCTAATCTCGTTCCATCAGCTACAACAGCCGAGTCTAAAGTGTTTTACCTTAAAATGAAGGGTGATTACCATAGGTACCTTGCTGAATTTAAGACTGGGGCAGAGAGAAAAGAAGCTGCTGAGAGTACCTTGTTGGCATACAAGTCAGCTCAGGTACATTACGGCAGTAGTGACTAGCGAGTGTGGTTGTTTATGCGCTCTACATTTATCAAGATATTTGTAGTTTTTGAATGCTTTTCGATCGGTAGTAGTTTCTGACCTCAACATTTGTGTGCTTCTTTCGTCCAGGATATTGCTCTTGCCGACCTGGCCCCAACTCACCCAATAAGGCTGGGTCTTGCACTCAACTTTTCTGTGTTCTATTATGAAATCCTCAACTCACCAGATCGTGCTTGTAATCTTGCCAAGCAGGTATCATTACTTGCGATGATTTAAAAACTGGGTTTTTTTTAAATGCATTGCTAGTATATTTCAATGTATCATTGAAGAAATTGTATTTGTGTTATAGAGTACAGTCTACATAGTTCAGTCTTTGATGGCAATTTGTGAGTCACAATCGATTTTTTCATCAGATGGTGGTGCTAAAATCCCCTGTATCTTGCTTCACGGGAATATACCATGTCCATGGATTTTTGCATTCAAAAGTTTATTTTTGAACAGAACTAGTGAAAACTGCTTGCAAAGTCTGAAGTCAAGTAATTCTAGTATTTTTTGTTGTAGAAACTTTTGTAATTCTATTTTAAGAGATTGAACCTAGCATTTTGATACTTTTCATTCGTTAGTTAGTACACATTTATTATTTGGGAAGGTTGCTATATGATGTTGTTTACTACTTTACTTAGTACTTCCCGTGTCATGTTAACACGGGACCTAAACTTTACACTTTAATTTTTTTGTTTGTTTCATTTACCTACTCTCCCATTTTTTTTCTTCAAATGATTTGTGAAAAAATGCTTAAATATGGCAGGCATTTGATGAGGCAATTTCTGAGCTTGACACATTGGGTGAAGAGTCATACAAGGACAGTACATTGATCATGCAACTTCTCCGGGACAATCTGACTTTGTGGACGTCCGACATCACGGTCTCTCCCTTTCTCCCTTGTTTTGTTTATATATACACTAAACATTTCTTGATTTGTGTTAAACTGTGGTCTTTGAGAGTTGACTATTTGTTGCACATTGTGTAATCCTTTATGTTTCTTTTTTATTCTTGATGTATCTATAAAATCAAATTCAAGGAACAAACCAATTTTAATAGGTCTTTTATACCCTGAACACTTAAGGCATAAACAAATCGAAACTTTGTTTGGAGTATCATACGCAGACGCATTTACATATATAATTGTCTCACTTCAAATTGTATTCATTTTTTTCTGAATTTGTCATAAGTTTGAGTTGCCTTATAATATTCCAGGATGATGCTGGAGATGAGATCAAAGATTCTTCTGAGCAACAATCAGGTGATGGAAAGCAGTGACGCGGTAGTTCGTCGGTTATGTATTCTGTACTTTACCTTGGGAGACCCTTAATTTAGATTCCATGTGTGTTGCCATAGTAGGATTGTATTAATGTATTTGATGATTGCAAGTGGTTTATATTGTTTCAATGGATCGTTTATGTGCTTTGTTTATGACAAGAATGTGCTTTGTTTTGTGTAGTGATTTTATGAAGTTTGGATTGTTATAATATGAGTGCCTAGTGTTAGTGTTGAGTTGTGAGATATTCTTTTTTGCATAGCACTATACTATAACGCTCAGTAAATTATATTTATTGATAAAACATTGACTCAAATCCGCATCAATTGGGCTTTGCTGTGGATTTTGTAACATAACCATTAAAATGTGTGTTATGGTCCAAATAAAAGTATTTCATGGACCATTGTCCCCACCAAATAGAAACAAATTGCCTTATCTCAAATGAACTTGAGTACCAAAGTAACCATTAAAATGTGTGTTATGGTCCAAATAAATGTTGTCATATTATCAAAAAACATCAATTACCCTTAGAGAGGGTGAAATTCAGCCACAAACATTCTCCTATGTCACTTGCACTTCAACAAAAATAAACCAGTTATTTTATCATAATGTAATAAACTTTTGCGATGTCAATATCTAAATAATATAATATTTATACATTGTTATTATAAATAAATTTATATACGGTTATATAATATTTATCATTCATTTATACAACTTATATTTAATAGTCAATAATAATTAAATATGAATATTGGATATCATAACACAAATTTCCTCCCCTTAAAACACTCATGTTTTGTTCTTGTATAAAAATGTAGAACTTTTTAGCTAACTAGTACATGAAAAACTGATGATAAATAAATATGAATGATTAGTGATAGTGATAATATATAAAACTTATATATTTATTGAGATATACATTTTTTATCATTTATTTTAAAATAAAAAAATGTAATTTTCTCATAAATAAAAATAAATAAATAATCAATTGTAATAGTAGTACCCTAGTTGGTGAAAAAATTGTATGGTGCATCTTCTCCACTCGCTGAGACTCAAACCGAGACCCTCTTTCATATTATCCCTTTCTACCCGCGTCATCTTCACGCGCTCCATGGCTTCCACTGACCTCCGCAAAGCCCTCTCCGATAACCAATCCGCCTTGGAATCCCAAGCCAACGCCGTCCGTCAACTCAAGTCCTCCGCCGCAGCCAAGTCCGAAATCGACGCGGCGGTGGAAGCACTGAACGCGTTGAAGCTGGAGAAGTCAACAATAGAGCGTGAAATACACGCGCTAATCAACGGTGACGGTAACGGAGAAGGGAGTGTTAACAAGGAAGCGTTCCGTCAAGCGGTGGTGAATACATTGGAACGGCGTTTGTTTTATATACCGTCGTTTAAGATATATAGAGGTGTTGCTGGACTCTATGATTATGGTCCTCCTGGTTGTTCTGTTAAATCCAATGTTCTTGCGTTTTGGCGTCAGGTTTTTTATTTTCTCTTTTCTTTTCATTTCGATTCATTTCATTTTTATATTCTATTCAAATAAATTCAATTTTTTACCGACAAGACATTAGTCTAGTAGTGGTATAAAGCTCCGCTAGATCCCGAAAAATATCAAAAAGAGAATGACACTTTTTGGGAGGGAGGGACTTATGCGAGGAATCAGTACAAAAAAATTGCAATTTTAAATTGTTTTTTTTTGTAGTTTCTAATTTATTAAAGAAGCTAGTCTAAACATAGATGGAATTATTGAATGATCAATATTTGATGAAAGTTTGGGAATTTGTTTGAATAAGTTGATTTTGTATTTGAAATAGCTTACAGCCACAAGAGTGATTTTCACTAAAAATTAAGCAAATATAAAAATGCACTAAGATTCTTGATTGATGGTGGTACTGGTATGTGTTGAAATGGACACTATATATATATATATATATATATATATATATATAATATTAGCCGAGGGGATGTTGTTTCATGTTTTATGTTGTGCAGCATTTTGTTCTCGAGGAGAACATGTTGGAGGTTGACTGCCCATGTGTGACGCCAGAAGTTGTTCTCAAGGCATCGGGTCACGTGGATAAGTTCACTGATCTCATGGTTAAGGATGATAAGACAGGGACGTGTTACCGGGCTGATCACTTGCTCAAGGACTTTTGCAATGAAAAGCTCCAGAAAGACCTGACCATTTCATCAGACAAGGCTGCCGAGCTTAAGCATCTGTTAGCGACCTTGGATGATCTCTCTGCTGAAGAACTTGGTGCAAAGATCAAGGAGTTTGGTATTGTCGCTCCAGACACCAAGAATCCACTATCCGATCCCTATCCATTCAATTTGATGTTCCAAACATCAATTGGCCCATCTGGCTCAAGTACTGGGTTAGTAATTTTTCTGTCCGACTCTAAAAATTGTGTGTTAGTGTGAGAGTAATAAATTTTAACCATTAGATCATGCATGATTGGTCAAGATTAAAATTTAAAGTCACGTGACTTCTGTAAGTGAGTGCATGACCACTAACTAACACTTAATCTTGTCATCCGTGTATGGATTAATTGCCCAAATTCGTTCCTATAACTTCTTAATGATTCACAGCATTCCTCTCACTGGATGTGCATCCATCTAGTGTTTATGTATTCTTGTGTATACGCGTATGTATACACATATGTATATGTTTATATATATTCTTATGCTTGTATCTATGATGTGCTGCATGGATATTTTGGTCAAGATATTTATCATTTGTTCCAACTTCAATGGCAGGTATATGCGTCCTGAAACTGCACAAGGCATATTTGTGAATTTCAGAGACTTGTACTATTACAATGGAAGCAAACTCCCATTTGCTGCTGCTCAAATCGGGCAGGCGTTCAGAAACGAGGTTGGTAAATCTTATATTGTTTCATCAATACCTACATGTTTTTTGTTTTAACATGGAGTCAGTATTGATTTCTGTTGAACTGGATTATGATGAGCCATTGCCCATTTCTGATGGTTAATCTGGCTTTTTCTTGTGCAGATATCTCCCCGCCAAGGCCTTCTCAGAGTCCGTGAATTTACACTGGCAGAAATTGAGCACTTTGTCGATCCAGAAGATAAATCTCATCCAAAATACTCAGAAGTTGCTAACTTAGAGTTTTTTATGTTCCCAAGGCAGGAACAAGTGTCTGGCCAATCGGCGAAGATAATCCGTCTTGGTGAAGCTGTTTCAAAGGTCAGTTTGAACTAAAAGAGTGTGTTTATTTGAGATTAGTTTTCAACAAAATCATTTCTTTTGAAAAAAAAGCACTTAGAACATAATGAAACATGTTTTGGATGAGATTATTTCTATAATCAGAATCAGAAAATAATCAAAATTCCATAGTCTACTTTGAGTAGCACAAAATCTGAAATACAATAAAAAAATGATTATCCAAAAATAATTTGCTTTTGATTTCACATCAAAATGTATAAAAAACAAATCACTTAATTAGCACAATCTAAAATCACTTATTTTTAATCTTAAACAGACGGGCCCTAAATTATAGTAGTTTCAAGCATTCTTGGCAGCTTTTCTGCATAATCATTATGCATCTTTTATGGCACTTTATGAATGTTTTTTCATTGTATTCAGGGTATTGTCAACAATGAGACTCTTGGTTACTTCATTGGTAGAGTATATCTTTTCTTGACACACCTTGGTATAGACAAGGGGCGCTTACGATTTAGGCAACACCTTGCCAATGAGATGGCTCATTATGCTGCTGACTGTTGGGATGCTGAGATCGAGAGTTCTTATGGTTGGATTGAATGTGTTGGCATTGCAGATAGATCCGCATATGATTTACGTGCACATTCGGTAATAAATCTAATTAACTGTACTCTTATGAAAACTTTAATAATCCAAGATATAATGATTCTATTGGGTGAATTTTTTCATTGTTTGTATGAACTGGTTTCTCACATCAGTACTCACGAATCTTGATGTGAATACTGTAGCTATAATACTTGAATTCATTAGATTATGTGCAAATATATTATTTGATAAAATACTTTTTAGCTCCTTAAAGTATGGTCTTTGCTCAACTTACCCCACATAACTTTTCTTTCTATCACTTCACCTCCTTTAATAATCAAACAGAATGTGAGGCATTTGCACACTCTGTGATGTTTCTGTTATAAAAATAAACTTCATTTATTACTCAACCCCCTGTAATTTGTTTATTTACCACTTAGCCCATTTGAAGTTTGGTTTCAAGTGTCTTGAGGTTAACTTGCAAGTTGCAATTAATTAAACTAGAAAAATAGTTTCCACTTAAAACCAATTTATGTGGGGTTATGTCAAAAACTTCAGGGGGAGTAAGCTGAGAAATGGTTATATCTCAAGGGGATAAGATGTATTTTACCCTATAGTACTAATGTACTATATAATATAAAGACAACTAAAGAAATTGTAATATTTTATTCTATTATTATCACTCTGAGACCACATTCTCATTTTCTTGCTTTTTATACTTCAGGAGAAAAGTGGTGTTCAGCTGGTGGCTCAGGAAAAATTTTCAGAACCTAAGGAAGTGGAGGTACTGTTTCATGTTTATAGTGTTAAACTGTTGATGTTGGTTGATAATAGATATTCGTGAAAATGTTAAATAGTCTGTGGTCATTAATTGACTCTGTTTGTAAATGGTTTCAGAAATTAGTTATAGCCTCAGTAAAGAAAGTGTTGGGGCAAGCATTCAAGGGGAGTCAGAAGAATGTGGTTGAAGCACTTGAGGTAATTTATAGTGTAGTTGTTTTGGTTTTTAATACCATTGCTCTGTAAAAAGCCTCATGATGGAGCTGTAACTTCACCTTAAAGCATGTTCTACTAAATTTTACAAAAATGCCATTTTTTCTGCAATTTAAATCCTTTTGTTTCCAGTTATCCCCGATTATATTATCTTAACAAATAAACTTTATACCCTTTCTGTTAATTTTCTTTGTAAAAAAATATTACGATCCAAACGAAATAGATTATCTTAAATTTAGAAAACATACCCAAACAAAAACTAATCATGTTATAATTATTATACAATAATTGATTACACTATCAATGTTGAAATAATTTCATTTTGTTGGCTGATCCAAAACACACTTGACATATGAAATCCTTTCTGTCAGGCAATGAAGGAGAAAGAGGCTTTGGATATGAAGGCTACTTTGGAATCAAAGGGTGAGGTTGAATTTGAAGTGTGTACACTTGGGAAAACTGTCACTATTACGAAGAATATGGTGAACATTCAGAAAGAGAAAAAGAAAGAGCACCAGCGAGTTTTTACACCGTCTGTCATTGAACCATCCTTTGGAATCGGGAGGATAATATACTGCCTCTTTGAGCACTCTTTCTACACGAGGCCAAGTAAAGCTGGAGATGAACAGTTAAATGTATTCCGTTTCCCTCCACTTGTGGCTCCTATTAAGTGCACCGTTTTCCCTCTGGTTCAGAATCAGAAGTTTGAAGAGGTTGCTAAGCTCATTTCCAAGTCATTGACTGCTGCTGGCATTTCGCATAGGATTGACATTACAGGTTAGTCGATAAAACTATAAGTGCGTGCACAAACACGAACACCCATCATGACACAGACAAACCAAATTCTAAACATTGTCACAAAATATATTTCATATCGTATAAATAATTGAAAATTTAAGAAAAAAAGATTTATAATTCGTAATATCGTAGTCGTGTGAGAGCCAAAAAAAAAATTTTTTGACATTCGATCCATGTTGTTGTGTTGTACAACTGTTGATGCCTAGCATGGATTTTGATCATATGACATCCCAGTCACAAGGCTTGTATACCTTTAAAGCTCAAACACTATTTTGGTGTGCTTTATATTGATACAACTCCAAAATGATGTGTCTAGGATGATTTAGAATTACTCATACCATCTCTATTTAGTCAATAGTAAAATGTTTTTTTCTTGATGAAATTAATTCAAAATTTGAAACTCCATGTTGAGGTTTTTAACTAGTATAAATGTTTTAGTTTATGACATTTGAAAATGTAAATAGGTACATCAATAGGAAAAAGGTATGCAAGAACAGATGAACTTGGTGTGCCATTTGCTATTACTGTAGATTCAACAACATCAGTGACCCTTAGAGAGAGGGACAGCAAGGATCAAGTTAGAGTTGATGTTGAAAATGCTGCATCTGTTGTTAGAGAGATCACAGAAGGACACACAACATGGGCACAGGTTTGGTCTACTTTTCCCCATCAATCTTCCACAGCCACAGATGAATGAAATTTTATCATTTCATTATTCTGAGTTTGAACAGAAATAATATTGTTATTTTATTTTAGCAGTGAGATACATGGATATTAGTAATTATCAACTAGATACCTTTCTTTTGGTTTTGAAATTCATGTTTCTGTAACACTAAGAGCTTAATGACTCAATAGAGAAAATTTTATTTTGACAATGTTAAAACTTTGCAAGTTTTTTTCTTAGGGTCTATTCTTTTACAAGGTTCAAACATAGAATTGCCATCCTAGCTCATGTCAATGAGTCTCAACAATTCAGATTACTATTTTTTTAATTTCTTTTTATGCTTTGAAGAATTTAATTCCCTACTAATTTTAGTTATTCAAGTCCCTAAAAGTTGAGTGTAAAATCTATACATGATCATGATGATCAGTGTAAAGATTTATATACATGCACTACATCATCCATCTTTTATTTGGATTACTTTTTTTTAAAAGTCAATGATAATTAAATATAAATGATGTAATGATAGTGTATAAAATTCATATACTGGCAGTGCATACATCTTTTTCTCAAGTTATACCAGTAAGTCCTATTCAAAACATTTTTGAAGTGGAGGGACCTAATTAAAAAGATTTAACTGTGGGGACCTATATAGAAACCATGTAAAACTCTAGGGGTTAAAGGGAAATTTTAAATAAATGTTCAATCTAATCATATTTCTATTTTTCTTTCCTTAAAAGGATGAAGTGATGCTTGATATCAATCCTAACATTATCTTAAACAATCATTTAAAAGAATACTTCCTCTTCATTGACAATGAGATACCAAAATAATGGGGTTATTTTAGTTTTAGTCCATACATATCCTCACCCTTCTATCCTTTTGTTTGGATCTGAGTGAGAATAATGTTTGCCAATCACTTAATATCATTTTCAACCACAACACTTGTAACATGATAACATAACTTAGATGTATTGTCTCTTGCCTTTTCATACAAATATATATATGCACTGATAGTATGAGTTTTATACAATGTTGTTGTGTTATTCACAATTCATATTTAATCATGAGAATAAAGTATCTCTTCATATAAGAAAATAATTTCTCCTTTACCCATTAAAATTAAAATTATTACATGTGTAATGTTTTGTTTTAGTTTTAGAAATATTTTTTTAGCTAATAATTAAATAGGACACATGATTTTATTGGCTGAAAGAGATGATTTATCTCCTTATATCAGAAGATATATTATTCTTTCTAATCATTATTAACTTTTAAAAAAAATCATTTAAATAAATGATAGATGATACAGTAATTATATATAAATCTTTATACTATGAATGTATAGATAATCTATACTATTTATAATCATTGACTGGAATGGGCTCCATGAAACCTTTCATTATAGAATGGGTTACTACAAGTTTAACTTAATTAAAACTTAACCAAATAATTTAATAAGGTTATTTGTTTGGAATCCAATCTAACCCAATCATGACTGGGTAATATTCGGGACAAAAGGAACCAACCTCATAAATTAATATAAGGAATAAATTTGAATATTGTGTATACCATAGAATTAAATAAACATAAAATTAAAGCTATAACTAAAGTAAAAGTATATTTCAATGCACATTAAAAATTAAAATATCAATATAAGTATACTACTAAATATCATTGATTTAAGTCAATGAATCTTATTACAGAGCATAATTTAAACATCTAAAAAAATATATAGACTCTTACTTACAAGAAGTTCTACTAAGTGTCAGCATCTGGTTGGTTAGTACTAGTCCCATGATTGCTATAAAAAGAGTTTTATCATCGTTTTCAATTTGTTTGTAAGTAATGTGATAAAGAGAAGGTCAAGAAGACATTGGTCAAGTAATGTTTCTTCGATGTATAAGATAATCAAATGATTAATGATTCGATTCCTATGAATGATATTTATTAGGAGGAATAGTCATACACATAAAAGAATTAGTTATTTACCCATAAGGTGATATAATATTCTTGGTAGTACTAAAAAATGACATGATGTAAGGGTACTATGTTATCAGATTCACACAATTAAATATTTTTCACATGGAGAACAAGCAACAACTACCTGCTTTGCTTAGACGCTGTATCTATTAACTATCCTAAAGAATCAAATAAAGAAAATTTGCATAGAAAGTCGTCACTTTTAAATTTTAGTGCCTTAGATTTATTCATTTTCTATGCAAGTTTTATGTTTTTATTTTTCAGAAAAACAAATATTAGAATAACATTTTTAAAATTACATATAAAAAAGGGCAAATGTCTACACTTAATAGATGCGGGATGGGTAGATGTATACAATTCTTGCAAGTGAAGAAGTTGTTTTCGGAATTTAAACTTATCACCTTAACAATCACAAGGCAGATAACATTATCGTTGTCTCGATGTTCATGCTCATTAATAAGTCTAAGTCAGACCCAAAACTATAGGACAGGAGGTTGGGATAATCTTGTATAGCATTCTAAATCTTGGTCCAACATGCAGCAACAGCTAAAGAACTGTGATATTCAAAGCCAAAAGCAGCACATTGGAGAAATACCCAATTTCCAAATTATAAGAATCTGGTGATACAAGCAAGTACCATTGTGGATGCTGAGACTGCATCTGAGATGAGAAAACAATGACATTAAGCCATTGAAGAAGACTTCAAACAATCTATTCATGACTTTGATGATCTTGTCTCCAAATGAGGTGGCTATACAGAACATTGATACTTTTGTTCATATTGCTAATAAACTTTTCTTAATTTCACAGCTCATAAGAAAAGCAAAGTGGCTGAAATGAAGAAGGAACATAAGTAGTTTGGGATTCTCTCATCACAGCAATTCCTCTCTGCTGTATCATCATCTTCTTATGATTTTGAAGTGGAGCATTTCTTCAACAGAAACACCCCATCTAGAAAAATCATGATTTGAGATGCAGGCTCGAGGGAAATTTCCGTAAAACCACAACACTTACCGTGAACACCAAAATTACATTGGCAAAATAATATCCAAGAGACACAGCTTAGCATTGCAAGTTATGGTGCACAAAACATGTATGCCTACAGAATAAAACTATGGTTTGAGGAAAAAGTGGAAGCAAAACCGTACATGTGCCATGAATGCCAGAATTACTAGCAGCATGCTGCTGAATGAAACAGATGAGCAAGTAACGGCCATGGTGAAATGCAAATAAACTGTCATATCATGCACAAAGAAAGAGACGGTGTGGGGGAACATCACAACACATCATGAGATTCATATTAAGAAACTAAAAGTGTAGACAAAAAATAAGCTTACCAATAGTACCGATACATCTTTAATAGGGATGGTCCTGAATTAACAGTGTCATCAACCTTGAGCAACATTCTACAATGCCCTAAGAAAATTTGCTACCAAGATTCTCTGATATCCAATGAACAAAATAAACAATGATGTCAAACAGAAAAAGATACAGACATCAGAATTTTTTTATCATGAACTTGAGAATTGATCAGTTGTACAATAAAAAAGTTACCAGTCCAAACACCCTAATTTCATAGGAGAGAATTTTAATCATGTAGCACGCCGTATGCCTGTAATGACAAATAATTCTGAGAATTCTTGAATGACTAACTGTACACCATGTGAAGTTATGACTAGACACTAGATTGAAAATGGATAAAACAAAAAGGTAATGTTAATTTCTGGCAACTTAATGAACATTTTAACATTAATCTTATGAGTGTGTTTAAAATAACTAACACAGGTGATATGCACCTTAGACAATATATTTTATGATGGAAATGCTTCCGAGGGAACGTCATAACCATGCTTGAACATTTGTCCCAATATTTTCAAAACCACAGATCTCTGACCACTGCTCAAGTAAGCCTTGTACATTATCCATAATGTTTTCTTTGTGCAAGCAAGGTTCACACCTTCCATCTCAACGAGGACATTTTCCATTTCCTCAAAGCGCTTTTGTGATGCATACATGACCAACTTACAATGATATAAAGAGCGGCAGATTCTCCACCCAGCACGTTCAGCACGTCTGAGGAAAATTTCTAGCTTTTCTATTGAATTACAACGATAATAAGTATCAATTATGCATCTCATAATCTTCGTTGTTGTTACAGGGGTTTGGTGCTCAAATGCCTCATTTATTGCATTTTCCATTTTCTCTAACCAGTCCTCCTCGGAATAGAGCCTGATCAATAACACATTTAACCATGGCCTGTACTCTTCTTCTGGAATAAGCTTCAACAATGCCTCTATCTTCTTAATTCTATCTGCTTCAGAACTTTTACAATACGCACATATCATGGACCTGATCAACGGAATATCATTTTCGTTTACATAATCCCTAACCAAAGAATATGTCTCTTCCATCTTCTTTAGATTACCAGAAAGTGCATATCCACGAAGCATTAGCAAGTAGGTTTGCATGTCAGGTGCGACAAGGCTGGACTTCAACATTTGAAAAACTTTTTCCATATCGTCCCACATCCAAGCCGAGATGTACCCAGCAATTAAATGATTATAAGTGTTTATATTAAGGGGAAGGCCTAGCTCATTAATCTCCTTCAATGTTGCTTCCATGTGATCAACCAACATCAAGCGACCAAAAACAGATATAAGAATATTGTATGTGGCAATGGACGGAGTGCAATTTGCATCCTTCTTCATATCACAAAACAGGGACTGGCATCTCTCAGCAAGGCCGTTAAACATAAAAGCACCCATCAGTGCATTGTATGTGCTGGTTGTTTTGATACCCTTGTTTGTAGCCTCTCTAAAGAGTTGAACCGCGAGATCAACATTCTTAGATCTACCTGCAGCTTTTATACCCTTAGAGTACTCATAGTCATTCATCGGGTTGTCAGTGCCAGAGCTCCTTCTTCTCCAATTAAATACCTAAAAGTTCAACAACACAATCCACAAATATAAAACAAATAAGTTGTCAAATTTACAGTCTAAGTTAACAATAACATGGACCACGCAGATTTAGATTAAGTTGAGGACTCATTTGTTTGGCCTTAAAGTGTAGTTATACTACCAACAAAGTGTTGGTCTATAGTAGTGTAAGATTTCACTAGATCCCCAGACAGACAAAAGGTAAGAGTTCGATTACTGGGAGCAAAACTTGTTGGGAGGAGTAGTCAATATCCCGAAATGGATTAGTTCCTTATAGATAAGGTGAGGGGACCCTGGGTAGTACCCAACAAAGTGTAGTTTATACTAACATACTTTAAAACAGTGATTTTACAAACAAACAAAAAGGTGATTTTTTGAGAAGCTGAAAAATATAGCTTCTAATGAAAGCTAATTTTTTTTCAGTTTCCGCATTTTAGTAAAAGCCCAGCAAACAAAAAAGAACCTAAATAAGTTGGCCTTAAATCTTATGGAATAATCACTTATTTTGTCAAAAGCTGTTGCTGAATTTCAAATATACCTGGAGAGCCAACGCAGGCCATGAATCCAACTGTTTCAAAAGCTCAAGTATAGCAGATCCATCCGAATGATGAGATTGAATCAAATCAACAAAATTCTCATCCAAAATCTTCCAAACCCTATCAGAATCCGAAGCTTCACGAACCAACTCATTCCTCAAAATCGCAACCCTTTTCATGAGATCCTCCGTTGGACTAGGACGAGGCTTTTCAGTGAAAAGGGGAATTATATCTGTGACCTTGTTGGGTGGTAAGGTATTGATTTCACGCGCGAAGCCATAAGAAGTTGTTGATGCTTTGAGCAATGCGGAGAATGGGGCAATTGGAATTGATTTTGGGTTTGAAGAAAGAGAGATTCCATTGAATTGAAGTTCTGAGGAGAATCTCCACACTCGCTTCATTCTCTTCAGTGTTGGAATTTTCGATTAGGGTTTTTTATGGAGAGAATAAAACGCGGTCGTTTTGTGTTGAAATGAATAAGAGGAAGCTTTTAAGAAGGTAGGTATGAGAAGTGAAGCATGAGTGAGTAACTTATTTTTATATGTAAAAAGATTATTGATTTAATTTGAAATTACTATTACTTGTATTTCATTGTAATTGTATTCATAAGTTGTCCTTTATAATATTTTCTAATTAAATACAATTAATTTCATTGTAATTGTATTACTTGTATTTTTTTGGTTACTGGTACAATTAATTTACAAGGAATTCGTGATATATATTCTCTAGCTTGCGAGAGGGTAATGAAGCAAAAGCACGAATCTGATTCTCGTGTACATTGGATTGGTCTCATCAACTTCACTCAAGTAATCACACAAGCCTCGCTCAAGTAAGCCTAGGTCATGCATCAGGCCAAACAAGCCACAATCATGAATCAGGTCTCGGTCACAACTATTGGCCAGTTGCATCAACATGGGTCACTCCATACATCGTATAGGGGATAAGATTGGACTATTGAATCAACATCTAAATTCCGAGTTGTTACTAGAACTTTATTTCCTTTAACCCCATATTGAAATGGTGTACGGAAATTATTCCATATATGATGATCCTCACTCCGTACATCGTGCGGAACAATAAATAACTTATTTCCCGACAACTTATACTTTAAAATCAAATTCCTTCATCGGCTCATCATTATTGAATAGCCATTGGGCTAAAGTTAATTTTTCCAACCCCACCCATGCCAACAATAGGAATCACATTTAAATATGTTTTAGCTTCAGTGATTTCAAGTTTTAATAAATCCCCATATTCACTTTTATAAGAGATGTTGTTGCATTTGTCCATGAGAAATTTTCCTTAGGAATCTCATTGAGATGAAGGATATATGCATGTTTTTGAATATCCTCTATTATTATAACAATATCTTCCAAGTTGGTAACAATCTTCCTATCTTTGGAAATGAGAAAGCTAGGAAGGATGTTAGTGTTACTTACCTCTTTCTTGTTTTGAGTTGCACCATTTGTAAAAATAAGGTCAAGTAAGTCATCTACTAGACAACATCTTTGAGAGAATTATGTCAATTCTTGATCCTAACAGTCACCTATGGATGAGTTATTCAGCAACTTGACATAAACAATGTCTTCCTAAATGGTGTTCTAAATGAAGAGGTTTACATGACTCAACCTACTGGTTTTTAAAATGGTGATAAAACCACTGTATGTAAGTTACACAAGGCATTATATGGTCTCAAACATGCTCCTAGACAATGGTTTGAGATATTTAAAAGCACTCTTCTTCAGTTAGGATTTCAAAACACCAGATGTGATAACTCTCTATTCATCTCTCTTACTAGTACCTACCAACTATTTGTCTTAGTCTATGTGGATGACATAATCATAACTGGGTCATCAAACTCTCAAATTTCTGTTCTTGTTTATAAACTAAGCACTGCCTTTGCTCTTAAAGAATTGAGAAATTTAGACTATTTTCTAGGAACTAAGGTCAAACATCTTCAAGATGGCTCTCTATTTCTCACTCAAACTAAGTACATCAAAGATCTTCTCAAGAAAGCCAATCTGGAGTCTGTCAAATCTAGCATTACTACTATGGCAACCACTTGCAGACTATCCAAAACTGAGTCAAAACTCTTTGACAATCCTACTTTGTATAGATCAATAGTTGGAGATCTTCAATACACTACAATTACTAGACCTGATTTAGCTTATAGTGTAAATAAGGTGTTTCAGTTTATGGGTAGTCCTCTTGAACAACATTGGATTGCTGTCAAAAGGATCTTGAAATATCTGCAATCTTGGCATACATCTCAAAGATGATGTTTCAACTTCCTCTCTTCGTATTACTCTAACAGCACTATGTGATGCAGATTGGGCTACTGATCTTGATGAAATAAAATATGCATCAAGGGCTTGCTTGTTTGTTGGGCCTAATATAGTCACTTGGTGGTCAAAGAAGCAGCAAACAATCTCCAGATCCAGCACTGAGGCTGAATACAGAAGTCTTACCCTTGTTGCTCAAGAAATGATCTGGGTTGAGTCTTTACTTTCAGAACTCAAGATCTCACATCAAGTTCCTCTTATTCTATGTGATAACCTTAGTACTGTGAGCATGTCTCACAATCCTGTTCTTCAAAGCATGACAAAACACATATAACTTAATCTCTTTTTTGTAAGAGATAGGATTCCAGCCAAGTGAAACACATCCCTTCTAAATTTTAGGTAGCTAATGTGCACACCAAGCCTTTGGCTACTGCTAGGTTTCTAACTCTAAGAAAGCAACTTAAAGTAGTTGGCTTAGCATCCTTAGTCAACTACCCTCAGTTTCAGGGGGTATATTAGAGAATAGAGATAATTAATTTTTTTTTCTTTCTACTGTTGCAATTAACATGTTTGCCACATGCAGAAAAGAGTAGATTAGTTTGTTATAATTGGTAACTGATTTATGCAATTATCGATTTGTTATGTAGCTTTTCTATTTGCTTTCCCTTTATTTAAAGGGACAATCTTATTCCTTGTAAATGTGGGTTTTAATTCAATAAGATTTAGAAGTACATTTCTCTTCTTCAAATTCATATTTTCTTTTATCTTTTTACAAAGTAAGTCATCAAAAACATAAACAACATCTTTGAGAGAATCAAGCCAAATTTTGACATTTGCATCATGGAATTATTTCATCTCAACATCAATAACAAGAGCTTTAGTTAAGGCTGAAAATGAGTCGAACCAAGTCAAACTAGAGTTTATTTTTTTAGCGCGAGTTCGACTCAGTTAAAGTTCATAAACTGTTCGGTTAAACTCGAATTGGTTCTTTTGGATAAATTAAATAATTAATTTTTATTTTTAAAGTATTGCATAAAGTTAAGGTTAGTTTATATATTTAAATATAATGTGTATAAATGTAGTATAATATATATATATATAGGAGGAAATATAACGTGAGTATCGTACATTAAGTGTACGAGTATCATGCATAAATTGTACAAAATTCGTAAGTGTTATGATGTGTTCGATTTTAAAAAAATATTAATGGATGAGATTGAATGTAATTTGTGTAATTTAATTTTGATGTAAATTGATCACTTCTCTCTCTCTCTACACATATATATCTAACTAGTTAATGAACCTAATAAGTCGATCTGTTATAAATCTTAAGTCTGACTTGTTTAAGTAATGAACTCAATTTTTAGCTCAACTTCGACTCATTTGGTTCATAAACCAAGTTTGTTGAACTAAATAATGGGTCAAGTTTTGAACGAATACCGAGTTAATTCAATTCATTATCAGCCTTACTAACAATGACTATTTTGATTTACATTTATGATCTAAGTACTAATTTAAAATTTAATTTTCCGGTGATCAAATTGGTACATGTGAAATTTGTGAAGGCCACCAAAAAAGATTTAAGATTTAAGGAAATTTTGTAAAGACCACTACACATTTAATGTTTGCATCAAACCTTACTTTAATGGCTTTAATGCATTCACCATCTTTTTCTTCTAAATTACACATCATATTTCTTCTTACAATTTCATTGAATTCCTCAAATATTTTTACTTTTTGCTCACATGAGCATTTTAGTTCTCCATTCATTAACAGAGAAGAGACAGGTTCTAAATTTTACAAATGTATTTAAGAATAAAATTATAATCACATGACATCTGAATGGTAAATGTGACATACAATTTTTTTATGTACTTTCCTCTCTAGAGAGTATCCCGACCCATACGTTAGGATCATCTCCATTAATGGAGAGGAAAGTACATCAAAAGTAAAGGAAATAATCAATATGATGTGACATTTTTATTCCTTAAAATATAGTGACCTGACATTTTCTTCCTTGAAACTAAGTGCAAAATCAACAACTTCTCTCTTCAGTAATAGAGAGGAGTCTGACTCATTTAGTTGTGGACTTATGATTAAAGAAGATTGCCAACTTAAGTAAAAATAGAAAGAAAATAACATTGTATAAGCTAATAATAGTAATACTAATAATAATGAATGTATTGATATAGTATCAAATGTGCTTACTCATCCTCAAATATATATATCATTTCAGTATTAAATACTACATATATCATAAGTTGCTCTATATATAAATGGATATGTGATGAAGAAATGCAGCTACTCTTATATCCATCATCCATGTAGCTAGGCCACATCATCAAGATATTAGAGGAACATGATTGAGGTTCTTCAACAAAACTTCACATGCTAGCTGCTACTTCCAAACAGAAGGTGAAACACAATTTCTCACCATCTTAAATGTATATATAGTCTATTGCTCATGCATGCATTGGCTTTACTTCAAGTACCAACTCCAATTAACTTCAGCTGTCACAGGAAATTTCAATCAGATTACATTATTATCAGCATGTGGATTAAGAATGTAGGGGCTTATTTGGTTTACCAAGATATTTAATATTTTCATTATTAGTTACTATAAGGATATCATATTGTTTTCATTATGCCTCTAGCCTTCAAAGTAGGTGATGAAACTAATGTGACTTGTAACTATTCATGAACACAACATTTTAGTAAACCAAATAGATCCTTGTAAGAAATGGTGCATGTGCTTGTGCCTTGTATCCTGCAACCAGGGAGCCTCTAACCACCGAGGAGTTCCATTATTACCGGGGTATGGGAAGAGTAGAAAACTATAAGTAAGACACCACGTTTTGAACCAAAACCTTATGACATTAGTTCCATGGGCCTTTTCCACTTATAAAGTCTTTCGCTCCTCCCCACATATCTAATGTGAGACTTCACACTTGAGTAAACTCAACAGCTCGTGCCACATGCACTATGGTACATGCGACTGACCGTGCCACTGGCACTCTAGCCTGTGCCATTGGCACTACTCTGGCACATGCCTAATAATCCTAAAATTATAAGCAAGTTCCTAAACTTTCAAAAACAATGTTATCTTCATAGCACTTACTTTTTACACATACTTTATAACCATTGATCAAAAGACTTTTTACTTTGAAAGAACAGCCAATAAATGATGAATGGTTATAAAGTAGGTGTGATATGAGATTATCATTATTCAGCTATAATTGTTGTAGTAGAAAACATGATTAACATATTAACAATGGAGAGGGGCAGAGAAATTACAATGTTATTTTGAGGCTTTCCCCAATAAAATCCTTGGATGAGAACAGGGAAAACATTGCAAGCCACAAGGATATAAATCATTAATGCATGCTTGCCCATCCATTGCAAAATCATAGTCAAGCTACTATATCCACATACATCAACCTGCATCAGAAAAACAAAGTTGGGTTCAGCCAGAAGATTACTAAAGAATGATGCTATGTGATTCAAAGGTCATATCCTCATGTCTGTATCAGTGTCTTGTGTCTATGCTTCCTACTCAAGCTCAATAGCTTGGTGCTATATGATTCAAATTTCAAAGGTAGATAAGAAAGCTTAGAGAGAATTAGATATCTAACCAACAAGTATGTTCCAACAAAGAGAAAGCCTGCAGCAGCAGCAGTGACACAAGTGTAACTGAAGGAGTAGAGAACCTTATTTATATGCATTCCTACAAAAGAAGAAGATCAAAGTTAATATCTTCAAAGAATACAAATCTTAGTGGCAAAGTGTGTTATGTTTTTTCATTATTTTATTGCCTATTCTAAGGGGGAAAACCATTTCCGGATATGGTCCATTTTTTGGATAAGATCAATCCTTATCCCATTATATGAAGACGAGGAAATTAAGGAAAGCGTTTTCTCGTTATCTTTATCACGTTTCTGAGTTTTGTTTTCTGACAGGCAAAACTCTATAAATAAAATGTGAGCTCTGGTTAACTAAGTTGGTGGTATGTAACATGATCCTTTCGTTTCAGCTATTGATTTGAATGTGTTGTATATGTGTTAGATATGTTTAGATGAAGACTTTATATATTTATTTACAAAGTAATCACATGCAAGCACAAAAATGGGTAAGGAGAATTGAATGATCTTACCTAACAAGTCCAAAGTAAGACCACAAACTACAAGACAAGAAGATGGGATCATCCAGTATAGCATTCTAACTTTGTGGTCCTGCATGGATCAATAAAGAAACAACTGTGATGATACTCATAACATTAAGAGAGAAAAGATAATATAAAGAAGAATGTTAGAATTACCTTAAAGTGGATAATAATATGTCCATAATGCAAGCCAACCAAGCATGTAACAATAGCCATCACTGTACTGTAATTCCACAAAAAAGATACAAAAGTTATAAAATGTCCCTTCTCGCCGACCCAAATCTCAATATAGGATTTCATAATTTTGATCCTCCCTTGTTCCTTTGGAACGTAACGAATTAGCAATGCAATTTTTGGAGAGAAAGATACAAATTCATGTGCATGATATTTTAGGAATCCTTGCACAAGAATTGGTGTGTCCTCTCTTTGATTATGGCATTGTCATTTTTGTTAAAGGAAAAATTCTAGCCTTACACCGAACAAGTTAAGTTATGAAATGACCCTTCCATGACTCGTAGATCAGAAGACACATGGTCGTGCCCCTTTCAATATTTCATATTATATTGAGAATGACTCTCTGAAAGAACAGTATGTCCTAGTGAACTCACCTTAAGAGTCCTTCGGGATCAAAAGCGGCTTGACACCAAGAAGGAGCATCGGGAGGTAACGGTCCATAGTCAGGGGAGTTAATACTACACTCCTATTTATAATGATCAACGTAAAAAGAATGTTAAACATGTATACAAAAGAAAGAACAACATGGACTAGTAAATGGCATCGGAACATCTCAGAATAAAGAGGGATTATACCTGCATACGCGCATATATTGGTCTCCTGTACAAATGTTTTATGCCTAATATCGTACGATCAATCATCCCAACAGCGTTACAGGCCGGTCTAGTATCACCTCTTACACCACATTTTACCTAGAAAATGTGAAAGAGATGCATAAGTCCCAAGTTCAACTGAGATCAGAAGTTAAAATTTTCCTTAAAAAGAAACCAAAACTTCCAAACAAATTAGAAACTAGAAAAAGATATCAACACTAACCGAAAATGTCATTGGTGCTGAAGAAGGTTCTGTTGGAATTTGATACTCCCAATCAGGAACATACAATCCATATAACAAGCAAAGATAAAGTCCAGAAAGAAACAAAGCCACAGCCCTGTTACATATAAAACAGATTAGTAAAGGCATGGACATGATTAAAAGAAAAACGAAAAAAAAAAGAAAACTCCACAGAAATGTCATTTTTGAGACACATTGGCACTTGTCATGGCTATGATTCACATAAAAACTATGATTTCGGATAACGCTGAGGGAAAAATATGAACAAATGGCACTGGTGCTATGCGAATAAACTCTCATCATGAAGAATATTAGACCTCAATTCAGAAACTAAAACTCTATAGGAAAAATAAGCTTACCACTGGTATCGATACTTCCTTGCTAGAGACGATCCTGAATTAACAGTGTCATCGGCCTTGAGCCAAATTTCACACAATGCCGTAAGCAAATATGCTATTGCAATTCTCTGATAACCAATGAAGAAAATTAACAATAATGATTAACATACAAGAAAAAAATTACAGACAACATAAGTTTTTGTAATGAACTTGACTAATTGGCCGGTTGTACAAACAACTATGTTACCACGGTCCAAAAAAAAATTATCATGAACTTAAACAGTAATTTTTTGTTTTTATCTCATGTTCAAACTTATATTAAGGATATTATTTGATATTTCAGTCTTTCTTTTACAAATTGTAACACGGATAAATTGAAAAGCATACCTGCAGTATCCCCATCCATCTTAACTGCTTAAGATCCACTCCAAATGTCAGATCACCGAGGCGATGGAAATAACCTCCTGCAGAGGGTAAATTTACGACATTCAAAACACTACCTGATGTCTTTTAAACTTGACATTCATTGAAAAGAACAAAAAACAAACCCAATAGTTCAGTTGCCTACCTTGAAGAAAAAGGCCTAATGCGAGGAGCTTAAGAGACCGTAAAATTGCATTTCTAGATGCAACAACTCTGGAAGATAGCTTCTGTTGAACAAAAGGAGATTATGTATCATGAAAGTTCACAAGAATTCTGACTCAAGTCAAATGATATCAAACAATGTAGATTGCATAATTGAGAGCAATTCCAATACTAAACATCTTAACATACTTCTTTTTTAAAAGTAATTTGTTAATTTATGTAACAGATTCATATGGATACCTTATATGCGAGTGCAAGTGAAACGCCAACAATAAAAAGGAAAAATGGCATGACAAAATCTGCTAGTGTTAAACCATTCCATGGAGAATGATTTATTGCGGGAATGAGTCCACCAGCTTCATCCACCAGTATCATCAGCTGCATCAAAACTTGTAAATTCAGTATAAAAATGTAACGCGAAAATCCATTTATCCAAGATGTAAAGAACCTACAAACTCATATCCCAAGTCTGTATAACAATACACACATTCCATAAATTATCTAAGATCTGATTTACATAAATGAGTTTGGCACCATAAGTATATTTGGTAACACCACTAAGGAGCTTATAAGTATAAGCGAGTCAACCAGCTTATTTTTTTACCAATAAAGCTATATGTTGGTATTTGGTAAATGGGTTTATTTCAGTAAGCATACTTGTTATGGTAGCTTATAAGTTATGGTTTATTTTGTTATGCTCATATCAGCTACTCTTACCGAACAGTTTTGATCGAATCAAAGAGTTTATCGGCTCTCAACTTTGAGCTTCCTGGCTAGCTCCAGCTAGATCATGAATAGACTTACTTATATGTTCCTAACTTTGCTCATTCCTTCTCAATATGAGCCTTACTTCACTTACTTGGATTCCAAACACTAACCCATATCTCTTAAAAGTTTAATTTTATTAGGAGCATCATTCTTAGAGAATTTCGGGGTTCGAGAAGAGTAAATGTACGCATCCTTATTCTCGAAAGCAAAGAAGCCATTTCTAGGATTTGAATGAACAGTCTTCGAGTCATAAAGGCAAATAACTTTACTACTCCACTGAGGATAACCCTCTACTGTTTCAACAATTGTTAATTTAATAAATAGCTTAAACTTCTTAGTGAATGATGCATATCTTGCAACATAAAATATATGATATACATGGAACTTAAAAGATAGTAAAATAGTCCAATGCAATATGGTTTCTGAGTCATCTCCAATTGAAAAAGTAATGCATAAGTAAGGTATTAGAAGAAGGTGAATTGGGAAAGAGAACACTTAGCAGGATAGAACCTTACATCTTTATGGATTGACCCAAAAAAAATTAAGTTGGTGGGGCAACCTACCCATAAATGATAAATCTATCTAACATTACAGATATAATATATTTATATTATATTGTTAGGCAATTTATACCCAAAATTTGTATTATAATATTAAGAGAAATTAATCAGACCAGCAAAGTGTTAATCTAGTGATACAAAGTCCTACGAGATTTCAACGAATTCAATTCTTAAAAGTGACACTCGCAGGAACATGATTAGTTACTTACTCAAATGGGTGAGGGGATAACTCGGTAGTACTAAAAGAAATCTAGTGGGGCAATTGTCCAAAATAACCACAAGTTGGGTCCATCCCACCCTCTAATTATATGTCCGTAGCTCTTATCAAGAGAGTTAGTTACCGACAGATTTTGTAATCTTATTATTGTAAGGGATATTGTCAAATATAACTAATTTTATATTTTGAATAAAATCAAAACAAAATAAGAGACAATTATGAAATAATTAAACTGTACTATCCATTCTCATGTCTAAATTTTTTTATGAAGTAAGATAGTAAAAGAATTTTTTGGTGTATAAAATAATTTAGAATTAGATATATAATTAAACATCAGTATATGAAGTAATAAACATTCAAAATAATTAGAATAGTAATGATAAAAATTAGAGTAAATAAATGGTTATAAAGTGAAGAATAATTGAAATATTTTAATTTTCCTAAATAAAACAAAATACTAGAAAATCTATTTATTTATTTAATTTGAAATAAAAAGTAGAGATATTTTATGAGAGAATCGAAAGGTCAAGTGGACATAATGTGCTTTAAATTGGACGGTTTTGTGATTGATAAAGAGGTATCTTTCAAAAAAAGAAAACAATGGTTGGTTAACACTCAACACCACCAAGACCAATTCTTTTCTTCAAAGTAAAGCAAATAAATAATATACTTTCACACATGCAAGGCCTTGGATTCTCTTAATACCTAAAATCTGGATCATAAATTTAAGAGAAGAAAAAAAAATATTTTATCATTCACATTTAATCATTACAAACAAATAATGTATTAGAGCTATAACAATGATTATTTTTAATGGAATAAAAATATTTGTTTTCTTATTTTCTGACTTTTGTTCTTAAATAAGAACAATTCTGGGTTATTTTTGAGATTTAGATATTGTAGAAAAAATGTAGATAGTATTGGATCCAAATAAGAATGTTTGTTATTGTAAAAAAAAAAAGTAGATTTTATTTCATGGGAAAATATAATAAATTATAAAATAATCTATGGGATTCAAATAGGAATAGATATGTTTTTGCAATTGTGTTGCTCTATTTATTAAATGTTTATAAGTCTTTATCTACATTCCATAGATTATATAGCCTAAATTAAAAGGGTAAAATATTGTAAGAATCTGATTCTCTAAAATCTAATGTAAGCTAGCTTTTCCTTGAGTCATAATCACTTTTTGATGATTGAATGGTGGTGAGTGAGTGAGTGAGTGAGCAACATCATAAACACTTTGCTTCCTAACCTTTTTATCTTACTTTTTGGCCTAACTATATCTAACACGGAAAAAACAAACAACAAAGAATCCAACTAGATACGACGTCGTCTCTTCTTCCCAAATTAGAGACAGAAAAGAGCCATACTTATTTATTTATTATTTTCACCGGAACAATGATTAATAATTAATCTTTTTAGTTAAACATTTTAACAGCTAACAAAGACAAAATAATAAATATGATATATAATAATACTAAAAATATAAGGTTTTCTGTGTGTGCCCATCATTCTTGAGGTGGTGGAGTAACTAAGTTTCGGAACAATAATATTAAAATAAAAATAGTTTATATTTAATTTTATCAGCTTGAGATATGATTTGGGACAACAGATTCTTATCGGATTTATGAAACACAGAAAGCAGTGATAAGTATAATAAATTGATGAAGAAGGGAAAAATGTGAGTTACCACTACAGTGAAACCACGGAAGACATCAAGTGAAACAAGACGTTGAGTTTGAGGTTGATGTTGTTGTTGTTTTGTTGAAATTGAAGTAAAAGTTGAAGAAATAGATGTCGGTGACTCAACCTTGTTGTTTGTTTTTTGAGCATTGTTGAAAACAGATCTTGATTCATAGATCTGTTTTTGATGTTGTCCCATTTCTACATCTTCATCTTCATCAATGTTCTTTATAGCTTCATAACTCTTCATCTCTCAAACTTTTCTTCTTCTTCTTTTATCTCACTCTCTCTCTCTCTCTCTCTATATATACATATAATGGAGTGAGATATTTTGATATTCCCTCATGAAGTTGAAAGATAGAGATAGAGATATATTCTTAGAGCATTAGATACAATATGAGATAAGTAATAATGGTTGCATTTCTTTTACTGTATGATACTGTTTCTTCAACTTCTTTTTTGGGTTTCACTTTCTTCTCTCTTTTTATAACTCAAGTGAGAGATCATGACCCACCCAACAAATTTCTTTTCATATTTTTCTCTCTTTACTTTTTATCTGAAAAATAATTTAATTAAAATACTTTATGACTAAGCTACGGATAAGATAATAAAGCTATTACTTTTTAAAACAAAAATTAATAATGGGTGTAGCACCCTACAATATCGATTATATGACTTTACAGGATGAAAGGACGAAAATTATCGATATTATATTTTTGCGAATGAGTTAGTCTTTAAATTATATATTTAGATTTGTAAGCTGATTATGAATAGAGAAAAATGTTAGGATTATGTCTCACATACTAAATTTGTACTCTGACTAATTGTATAGACTATTTTTATATCATGAAATTGTTTTATTATTTGTTTATAAATAAAAAACTTATACACTTATTCTTGTTAATTTTATTTTGCTCATAGTATCCTTATGGTCAAAACTAAGTAATTTCAGGATAGAAAATATTTGTTGGATTGTTATGTTTTATTTTATGATTGGAAGAGAATAAATAATATTTAATTATAGTTTGTCATTTACACTTAAAGAGAGTGAAGTATATCTTGATATATGTTAATACATATAACGTAGGGAGGGAGAAATAAAATAATGATTTATTGGCGTTTCAATTCATAGAGGTTTTGTTATAATTAGCAAGATATCAGTGTATCGCTACTTATTTGCTGCAAGATTAATAACACATATTACATGTACATTTATATGGTTAAGAAACATATGCTACTTGTGCATTCGTATTGTTAAGAACACACATATGACCCGTACATTCGCATGACTAAAAACACACATGTTACTCATGCATTCGCATAGTTAAAACACACATATTACTTATACATTCATATTATTAAGAATACACGTCTTACCTTTGTATTTCAATATTCAATAACATAAGAAAAATAAATGACAATTTTTAATTTGAATTTTCTAATGGAAATAACAAAGTGAAAGTCTGAAACATGATATCATATTATTTTTATTAAAATAAATATTTTAAAATTTATAGAAAATGGAATGATTTTTTCAATTTTAAATACGATTTTTTTAATGAAAAATGGAAATCAAATCATTATAAGTTTTTTTATTAAAAATATATTTAAAAGTTATAAAAAACTTCAATTTGGAATTTGATTTTTCAATTATATATATTTAAAAGTTATAAAAACCTTCAATTACATGTGAAGAATATGTGACATGTGGCATAAAATGTGAGAAGAATATGACATGTGACATGAAGGAAAAACATGTGAGAAAGATGTGACATGTGGCATAAAAGAGATTTTAAGATGGGAAAATGTGAGGAGAATATGACATGTGGCATGAAGGAAAAATATGTGAGGAAGATGTGACATGTAATATAAAAGAGATTTTAAGATGGGAAAATGTGAGGAGAATATCACATGTGGCATGAAGGAAAAACATGTGAGGAAGATGTAACATGTGACATAAAAGAGTTTTTTTTATTATATTGTTAATAGAAGTTTAAAAGTGTTATCCATCATTTATCATATTTTGCCCATCCATTTTAAGATCAACATATATGATTTTAATTGTTATTATTATATTAGTTTTTATCATATTTTTTATAAGAAAAGTTAAGAGAATAAAGGTAACATTGATCTTAAACCGTTCCTCTAACTCTTCAAGTTAACATTTTAATTTTTATTATTTAATTTTAATTACGATCTATATATTTATTATTACTTATGAAAATGAAAACTAATAAATTAATTAGTGTTTATAAAAATTAGTTATTATTACTTTTAAAAATGGAAATTAATAAATTAATTATCATTTAACTATATAATGATAAAAAATCATTATTTATATAGAAAATAAAATTATTTAATTAAAATAAATAAATAAAATGTATAAAAATAATAATAAAATAAAATAATGGTTATCATGAAGGATGAAAAAAAATAGGAGTGTCATCTTGGAGCTACTATTTTGGAGTTTTCTTGTGTTCTTTTTGTTTATTGTTGAACTTAATAGGCAATTAGGCATGATAAAAAATATGTCAATTTTGAAATGTGAATTAATAAAGTTATTATCTTAGATTTCAAAATTTTGATAGGGAAATGTTAGTCTCCTCATTTTTTTGAAAAGAGGATTATCCTCTGATAATTGTTATTATCAGGTACCATTATTATGTTATTTTTAAAATTTTGTTTTATTAAAATTTTGTACTCTTTTGTATTTATTTTAGGAGTTCTTTTATTTTGGATAGGATTTATAATTAGAAATAATGATTTTTGAAATTCAGAACGGTACTTACCTTGTTTGCATTTAAAAAAAAAGTGGAATTGATGTGATTTGATTGATGAAAGTGAATGTGATTAATGAGTATATGGTTCCTTCCTGATACGTTAAGACAGACTCTGTCACATAAGAAATCCATATTTTTTATCTCATAATATTATATCCCTTCATCTGTTATAAGTTGTGATTAGTTAAAAAATATTTAATAACTAAATTTTTAACTTGAATTTATTTATTTCAACTAATCATAATTCATAACACATGAAGTAATAAAATTTGTGAGACAGAAGATCTCTACGTAAGCCTACAACAACAACCAAATCACTCCTTAGATTTATGCCAATCTTGGATCTTGCTTTTACTTTATTAATTAATCTTATAAATTTCTGTGTACATGAAAAATAAAAGTTTAAATGAGTGTATAATTAGCCTGAAAGTAAGTGAAAATGGAACTTATTAGATATCATAAATAAATATGTTAAATGAGACTAATTTAATATATATTTAATATTTTCGGAAACCATTTAAAAAATTTGAAGGACTTTTACTTTACTTTATTTATCTTTAAAAACAGAGTTCTACCAATTCTTAAAAGTACTCTATGACATATTAGAAACAAATGTATTTTTGAGAAGAAACATTTTCAACTAATAAAGCTTTACAAAACTCCTCCATGGTAGATTGAGTAATCCAACCTATGTATATGAGGCTTTATAAAACAAATGACATTATCAACGAACAATAGTTGGTCCTCCTCTTGAAAGTCTTAGAGGCTCCTAGATGCCAGAATCCACTTTTTGGGAATGAGAAGTGCAATTTTTTCATGCAAACAACACAGAGATAGAGAGACATTGGGTCACCCTCTAGTTAGCTTAAAGCTTTCCAAGTGAAGTAGCTTCTTTACCCGCACTCATTCATGCAAGTACGATAACTCTTGTTTATTTTTTTACTACATCTAGGCAGTGATGCAACTACCCTTGCTCTATTGACATTGTACCCGGGTAAGGTACATCGTATTGTTTATGAGCAACTACCTAGTATTAGCATTATCATACCGTTTGTTTAGCAACTCTTGTAGCATGTAACACAAACATTTCAGGGTATTGGGTTCCTCTTATTTTCCTTACTAACATGAGAGTCATGTTGTCATAGTGAACAAAAGCCTTCAAATTAGAGGGAGTTTTTGGCCCACCACATTTTATTAATGCTTAGCTTTGTGGGGAATGATTAGCCACTAGTAGAGACTGAAAATAAGATTTTCAGATAAAAGATTCAAAAGGTTTTAAAGTCCAATTAGTTATAAGAAAAAGAGAAAGTAGTAGATAAGCTGAAAAATACTTCAACACCAATGGATAGGCCCATACATATACTTCAAGTCCCTGCACAAGTTAGAAGCCTTCAAATTAACACAACACCCAATTATCTGTTAAGCTAAATGCACCATCTTCATGCAGCCTAGTGCATGAACTCGTGACTTTATTATTACTAAACAACAATCTTACTATTGTATTAAGGTCTAGTGGTTTAAATTATAGACTACATCACCTAATATAACCACGATATTATGATTATGATGATCGCTACAACCGCATCACCATCACAATTGCAATATGATTTTGAATCACAATGATGCAGTCATATAGGTCGCTACACAACCACATTGAAGTGCATCATGCCACATTAAACTACAAATTCAAGTTGAAAGAGTTACTAGAAGAATGAGGTTGACTAAGAAGCTTCATATGAAAATGATTGATCTATTTTAGCTTTCAGGGTATAGAAGCTCTACAAAATTAGGAAAAAAGATCTTAACTCATAAGCTATTTTAAGTAATATATGAAATATGAGTTTTAAGGCCTAATACCTTATTAATTAAATGACTTACTTTTGCTTAAAAAATTAATCAACTAGCTCATAAACTCTCTCATAATTGTAGCAAACACATAACATGTCTTTCCATTTCCATCACTATTAACTACAAGAGTTGAGCCAATAATATATAGAAGATAAACTTTTTTCCTTATTTTATTGGTATACGAGATTCCCGTGTTGTATTTTTTTATCTTCAAAAAATGATTTGTTTCCCAATAGCAATGTTAATTATGGTAATCACACTTCATTTTAAGGTAAAACACTTTAGACTCGGCTGTTGTAGCTGATGGAACGAGATTAGACTCAAGGAGAATTCTATAGTACATGTAAGAGTTAACCTAAATACATATAAATATTCTCCCTTAAACAGGATTGACTTTTAATGCGATAATACATGTAAAAAACCAATAAAATATTAATTAAGAAAAATATGTATATTAACTTATCACACTTATTAATTTCTCAATTATAATAATAAATGTATGTTGTTGAAAACATTTATGTCATCAAATTTTCAATTTCTAAAAAGTTATATGGTTTCAAGTAAGCATGGAACTGGTCTGGTTAAATCACACTTTACCTTAAACAGGCTCAACATATATAGTATATGGTAGCTTGTGTCTAACCTGTTAGTATGTTTAACATTTTTTTTAAAACCTAGGTCTGGCTTGTTTAAAAGCCTACTCTGACCTATTAGTCTGTTTAAAAGTTTGTTTTAATATATAATCTTGAAATATGTCATCATGTATACATTTAAATATGCTAATATTTTTATTTTCAATTAGACTTTTCTAACCCTAACAATTAAATTATATTTTTGTATACATTTTTATATTAAAATTACAGATATATTATAATATTACTTATATTAAAATTGTATAATATAAATATGTTGCATAATATAACTAAATAGGCTAACCTGTTGGGTTTAATAGGACTTTGGATGTTCTAAAGTCTGACATGTTAAAGTAATAGGTTTTTCAAAAAATCTGAGTCTGACATACTCACGAAAAAAATATATTATGTTGCGTGTTGTTAGGGTTAGTGTTTGAAAAATTAAACCCTAAAACTAATAATATAACTCCCACAAATTAAAAAAAATCAAAAACTCTCCCATTGTCAATTTAGGGCAAGAAAAAAAACAAAAACTCCTCCATTGCCGATTTAGGGGAGGAGAAAAAAATAAAAATCTCCTCGTTGACGATTTAGGGGGGAGATAGAAAAAAAATGCACTTTAATAAAATCCCAGTGCCAATTTTAGGGGAGTCAGAAAAAAAAGAATTTGTCAATTTCATTATCGATTTCTGAAAAATTACAATAGTTTTATAATTTTTCTTACACCAAAACTAATTATAATTTTTCAGTTAAATGTGCACTATATATGTGAATTTGTCCAATTCAACTACAATTATTAGACTTGCTACGGTTTGCCTTTTGTTATGGTTTGTGGTTTTTGCTTTTTTGGTGGTTTGCAATTATTAGATATAAAGGAGTGACCTACTTTTCTCATATTGTACAGTAAATTCATTCTTATGGACAGCTAAGAATCGCACTACTACTTTTCCCACTAAACAAAGAAAAAACAATAACAACTTGTCTCATTCTTATATCATTTTTATTAAAGAGTGAATATTCACTTACTCAAAAAGTAGAAATTTTAAACTTATTTCTTTTTTTTAGTCATTAATTTTATGGACATTTAATAGTATTGACTTAGACATTGTATTTCATTATAACTAATAGCTAAGATGTGGAGTAAGTTGACATTCGGCTGTTTCTAGTATGTAGCCAGCTGGTAGCATGTAAATATGTTGAATAGCACTTAGTCTTCATCACTATTGACAATTGTGAATTATTGTTGAAACTATGGCAAGTGCAGTTGTGGGTGGAGCTTTTCTCTCTGGTTTTGTGAATGTTGTTTTTGATAGGCTCCTTTCACCTGAAGCTCTCAACTTGATCCAAGGTAAGAAGCTTGATCAACACTTGGTACAAAGGTTGAAGACTTCTTTGTTAGCTGCTGAAGCTCTTGTTACTGATGCTGAGATGAAACAATTCCATGATGAAAATATCAAGACTTGGCTTGATTCTCTCAAATATGCTGTTTATGATGCTGATGACTTACTTGATCTTATTCTTACACAAGCTGCTACTCAAAACAAGAAAAAGGTCAGTCATTTTCTCTCTATTTTCAAGGATAGGAAGATTGTTAGTGACTTGGAAGATATTGTTGCAAGAATAGAGGATATTGAAAAGCGTACATATATCCTTAATCTTAATAAGATTCCTAAGGATAATTTCTCATGGAGAATTGCAACAACATCTCTTATAAGAGCAGATATGGGGATACATGGTAGGGAAGATGCTAAAGAGGCCTTGATCAATTTGTTAAAACTTGAAACCGAAGCTAAAATATATGTGAATGTAATTCCTATTGTTGGCATGGGTGGGGTTGGAAAAACAACTTTAGCCCAATGGCTATACAATAATGATAAACTCATGAAGGAATTTGATCTTAAAGTATGGATTTGTGTTTCTGAAGAATTTGATATTGTTAAGATTACACAGACTATAATAGAGGCTGTGACTCGTGGACCTTGCAACACGAAGGATCTAAGTTTACTTCAAGAAGATTTGAAGGGCAAGCTGTCCGGAAAGAAGTTCTTTATTGTTCTGGACGATGTATGGAATGATGATCGTCATCTATGGAATAATTTTCAAACACCATTTCAATATGGGGTTAAGGGAAGTAAAATTCTGGTAACAACTCGCAGTAAGGATGTTGCTTCAGTAGTCCAATCTTGTCCCCCTTACATCCTCAATGAGTTGTCTGATGAATATTGTTGGTCTGTGTTTAAGGATAATGCAAGTTATGATGAATCGAGTGGTAATCCGGCTCTAGAAGAAATTGGTAGGAAGATTGTTAAGAAGTGTAAGGGATTACCTTTAGCCGTAGAAACACTGGGAGGCCTGCTGCGGACAAAACATGATACCAAGAATTGGAATGCCATATTGGAGAGTGAAGTTTGGGAGTTCTCTGTAAAAGATAGTAAGATCGTTCCAGCATTGTTGATAAGTTATTACCATCTCCCTTCATATTTAAAACGTTGCTTTGTCTATTGTTCATTATTTCCCAAGGATTATACATTTACTAAAGATGAGTTGATCTTATTATGGATGGCAGAAGATCTTTTAGAGCAGCCAAAGCGAGGAAAAACTTTTGAAGAAATTGGTTGTGAGTATTTTGATACTTTAGTTTCTAGATTGTTCTTCAAACAGTTTAGTACTAGAAATGATTTTTTTGTGATGCATGATCTTATGCATGACTTAGCAATATCCATTGGTGGGAATTTCTATTCTCAGTTTGAAGATCTCGGAAATGCAGATGAGATGAGTACGGAGACTCGACATTTGTCATATAAAAGGTTAACTCATCCTATCTCAAAAGACTTTGATGCCTTTAGTAGAATAAAATCTTTGAGGACATTGTTGCATATTGATTGCTCAACTCCTTCACCATTCAGCAATGAAAACATCACACTATCCAACAATAAGTGCTTAAGAGTTTTGTCAATTGGTCCCGATAGAGAACTCAATGTACTACCAGATTCAATATGCAAGTTGATTCATTTGCGTTACTTGAGTTTATGTACAAATATGAAGACATTGCCGGATTCACTGGGTGACTTGTACAATCTACAAACACTGAAGTTGTCAGATTGTACAAGTTTGAATATGCTGCCCAACAGCATGCAAAATCTAGTGAACTTGCGGCATCTTGATATCAGAGAAACTCCTATATTAGAGATGCCTCCAGGAATGAGCAAATTAAAAAAATTGCATTTTTTAAGTGACTTTGTTGTGGGCAAGCATAAAGAGAATGGGATCATGGAATTGGGTGAACTTTCAAATTTGCATGGATCATTATGCATTAGCAAATTAGAGAATGTTGCTAATAGTAGTGATGCATTGAAGGCAAGAATAATGGATAAGACACACATTGACATGTTGTTCTTGGAATGGTCTCTGGGGGTTGACATGGTTACTTCCTCAGAATCAGAAAGAGATATACTTGACAAGTTAAAACCTCACGAAGGCTTGCAAGTGTTATCAATCCGAAATTACAAAGGTACAAAATTTATGGATTGGGTAGGGCATCCTTCCTATCGCAACATGACTCATCTAGTATTGCAGCGTTGTATAAATTGTTGGACGCTTCCTTCACTTGGACAACTATCATCTCTTAAGTCCCTAGAGATTCGTAATTTTGATGGACTAGTAAATATCGGTGATGATTTTTACAAGTATTATGACGATCAGTCTTCATTGGAAGCATCCTTTCCATCCTTGGAGGATCTAACATTTCTGGATTTGCCATGTTGGGAGGAGTGGCAGTCTTCTGAGCACAATGCTTTTCCTAAACTTAAGACACTTGCAATAGACAATTGTCCCAGTTTAAAGGGGAATCTGCCTAGTCACCTTCCTGCTCTTGAAACAGTTAGTATTTGCGATTGTCCTCAGCTTGCTTCTTCTCTCCCAAAGGCTCATGCTATTCAACATCTGTGTATCTATAGAAGCAACAAAGTGTTGTTACAAGAGATTCCACTTTCACTTCAGTCTATAACAATTTCAGAACGTGAGGTGGTTAAGTATCTAGAATCTCTTTCGGTGTCCCAATCACAGGTTGTTGCTCTTCGCACTCTCCAGATATGGGAATGCGACAATTTTGCGTCCTTCCCTATAGAAGGATTGGCTGTTCCTAGCATGACCTATTTAGGTCTCTACCATTGTGAGAAGTTGAAGTCATTGCCTTGTCACATGAATACCCATCTCCCAAATTTGGAGAGGCTTGATATATATGATTGCCCAGAAATTGAATTGTTTCCTGATGGTGGTTTGCCTCCTAACTTGAAAAAACTTATTATCAGAAATTCCGATAAACTACTAAGCAACCTATCATCAATTGGTGTGCATGAGGGTCTCACCAATCTTCATATCAGCGGCCCATGTGAAAGTGTCAAGTCCTTCCCGAAGGACCTTTTGTTGCCTCAACTTCCTGCCCTTACAACTTTGAAACTGTATGATTTTCCAAAGATGAAGACATTGGACTGCGAAGAGCTTCTCCACCTCACCTCACTCCAAGTATTCATAATTTCAGAATGTCCGGAACTGAGGTATATGACAGGAGAGAGGTTGCCAGCCTCTCTAATTCAACTTCAAATCAAAGATAGTTTGTGTTTGGAGGAACTGTGCAAGATGAAGGACCCTAATATTTGGCCCAAAATTTCCCACATCCCAGACATTCAAATTAATAGGAGAAGGCTCACATGATTATCAACAGGTAATTCTCATTCACATGTATTATGCATCATGTTCTGCTATCACCATGCTTCATTTTCATTTTGCTTAAACTGATATAGCTCATATGGATGGACAAACATGAAGCTTTCACAAATCATGTCAGTTCTTAAACCTCACATCTCAATCAAGAGAATGGTGATTTCACTAAACTCATATTTAAGTTTACATTTTTATTGTCATATCTTTTGCTTTTAGTGTTGGTAGATTCATGCAAAAAGGAATCAGTATAAGAAGTACAAGCTTCCTAGTTAAATGCCAAATTTTCTTTTATAGTGAACATTTTTGTATAATTTAAGCAAGAAAGAGATGAACATAGCTAATGATTTTTCCCTTTTGTATGCAGGTTTGTACATATGCAAAGTGCTATTGCCATTTTCAGAATAAAACTAAGATTTCTTCTGTTTAGTGTGTATCTTCTCCATTCATTGATTTATATATAACATTTAGTAAGTTTATTGTGTTTATCCTACCAGTATTAGGAAGACTTTGTTATTCATTATTTTCATAGTGAAATATTTTCTGGACTAGGTCTCGTGGTTTTTATTATCTCTTTGAGATAAGTTTTCCACGTTAAAAATTGCACTCTCTGATTTAACTTTTTTCTGCTTGGTATAATTTTTAGTATTCTCTTGTTTTTTTGGTTTAGTTCTCACCTGATTGGAGTTACTGTGTTGTGAGCTTTGTTACCAACACCTTCACTTAGCTTCTACGAGTTTATCCACATCGAGACTAATCTTTGTTATCAACTCTTTGAACAAATGGGCATTCTAAAACTAAGATTTATTACAATCTTACTCACAAAACTCTTCTATATATATGTTGCACAGAGTAAATCTATGCACAAGGTGTATAAGAATTAAAATAATATTCCATAAAACTATTTATTTATTAACTTAAATTCTCCAATTTAATTATAAAATAATATAATTATTTAACAAAGATTAGGACACTTGTTAGTGTGTGATTGTGTAGGTTCAATACTAAGTTGATAGTAAATCAATTAAATTAATTTACTAACCAAGGTTGGTTTCTAGCAACAGTTAACATGAAGTGATATATATATTTTATTTTCAAGAATTATATAAAGTATCATATCCACAAGGACTAAAGTGTGATCTTATTTCCCATTTTGGTCGACCATTATTCCGATTAATCAATACGCTTGAAACACCCTTCCGATTCATGTCCTCGACGACCACAATAAATATAATACAATGAAGGATCATATCCGCTATACTTGCTCTTCCTTTCATGAAAGTGATACTGAAAATTATTTTGTGGTAATACATTAAGAAGCTCTAGAAAATTAGTATTATTAAAATAAATCAATCAATGATATTATTTTTGGTTCAAATAATCTAATCAAGTACCTCATAATTTTAGTATACACATAACAAGTATTTTCATTTCCATCATTATTACTACAAGAGTTTAGCCAATAATATATAGAAGATCAACCTTTCGTTTTCCTTATTTTATTGGTATAAAATCTCCATCAATGCAACTTCCCAACCTTTTTTAAAGCAAGTAAGAAGGTGACTATTGAAGTATTAATTTTTTGAGGATGAATTAAACATAAAATGCAACCATTAATATAAATAAGTAATAATACAGTTAATTGTTACTAAATCGTGTTGACCACGAGATGCATGCGTTGTATTTTTTATCTTCAAAAATGGATTTGTTTTCCTTTATCAATACTATCTACAATCATTAATAGTTTAAATAATATTTTGGTCATATCATGTGTCTAGTAAGGATAATTATTGATAAAAAAAATATAATTTTCTATCATAAAAGTTAGTATATATTTTATTCTCAATAATTGACACTGTAAGAGGAAATTACAGAAGTACCACTACTAGTTTCACTATATATAAGTGACACCACCCTTTAGCAAATTATTCAGGACTAACACTATCCTTTCTGTCCCAAATTTGATACAAGAATGGAATTCAGGCACTTATTCATTTCCATCTTTGTTCTCTTCTCAGTAAGCTTTTCATTTTCATGCCTTTACCTAATCTTTCTTTCTTCATTTTTTAAGTGCAAACATACCCGTAAAAGCCAATCTAGTAGGGTCCAGAGAAAATAGATGTATGCATCTTGACCCTCACAGATGAATAATTTGTTTACGGAATTTGAATCCATGATTCCATATCATAACCCACCATATCCTTGACTTTAGACCATTTGCACTATTTTTAGATCAATCTATTTAATTATAATAATTACTTATTAATTAATGATATAATTGATTAAGTGCACATAACTTATGTATTGATCACAAAACTGTTATTACACCCCCATATATAGTGGGGTTCTATATGTGTTATAAGGACATGTATGTGGTAATTGGGTTGAAATACCACTTATTCGATCTTTTTAAATGAATGTTTTTTGTAATAAAAAAAGGGTTCTATTTGTGGCCAATGCAATAGTACTAACTAGGTTAGATTATGATATGTATGAATATATGTTGTGGCAGGTTGCATTTGTAGGAGAAGCGAATAACCGTGTGTTGCTACCAGATGAAGATTTGTGGCAAACTCTTTGGCCAAACACTCCAATTCCAAATACTCTAACTGAACTTTTAAACCCTAAACATCGCAGGTTGGTAGTATAAATTTGTTAACTCTACATAATCTTATGTTTTTTTTGCAAGGACGTTGTCTTAAAGCATTAAAGCATTAATTATTGTTTATTAAAGCATTAAAATTATATTTTATGTTATTATTATGTTTATATTATATGTATGCGGTTTTCTTAATAACTCTCAAATTTATAACTTGCTAGACATATATAGATGTGTGTTCACAGTTGATGGATCTTCATCTAGTTTAACTTAATTGAGTGTAGTGTGTTCATTTGATGGGTTAGAGTAGTGTCCGATGCATGAATATAGAATACTATGGTAAAATATAATATAACATCATCTATATTTATTTTCTGTGGTTCCACCTTTTATTTAGTGGAACTTATGTGTTCTACTTTTTCAGTTCTATTTTTCTTTATAAATAAAATTGATGCTATCTGTTCAATTTCCCAATATAACTAAAGCAAGTTTCATTTTGTTTCTAATGGAGTTGCTTGATATATATGCTCCATCTTCTAGTGGAGCCTTTGTGGCGTGATGTGTTTGTCTACCTGAGGCATTTTATGGCTCCCACGCTCACCTTAAAAGTTCATGCATGTACATCTTATTGGTACATTTTATTTTATATGATATGATTTTTTGTAATATAATTTATGAGATTGTTAAAAGAATTTTGCATAGTATATGATGTTGGAGATGTTTGGAATATGCTATTATATGAAGTCTCAAATTGTCTAATATTAAAATGAATGAGAATATCAATGTTATATATTAGACTCAAGTTACTTGTAATTATATGCACCAATTAGAAACACGTAATGGATCTTATGCTCATAAGTGTGCTAGAACTTGTAATCTTTATTTTCTAATAATATATATGTAGTTGCTCGACACTTCCGATGATGTAGATACAATCGACCGAACCATGTTCATAGATTATTTTATCTTCTTATCTTCTATTTATTATCTTTGTTGTTTATTCGATTACTTGTAACAACACTGCGTAATGATCACTTCCGATGTTATGTTAATATGCTAATTTTAGGTTTTATAATTTTTATATTTGTAAGACTATGTTAATTTTCATTATGGATGAAAAGTATTATTTTATTTTATTCATTCATATATTTATTTTGTATTTAGCTTATAATTTAGTCAACATTTCAGAATAAAAAATTCAATCAAACTTAAAGTATATAAATTCAGGTTTTATTCACATTATTGATAATTATTAGTATCGTGTAACATCTGTGGTATAAAAAATCACGATTCTTACTACAACTTATAAAATATAAATTACCAAACCTTATATTTAAGGAAGATAAATTATGAGTATAGCCTCAAAACATACACCAATGAAAATAAAAGTGCATGTATATATTGAATATTGGCTAAAAGAAAAAGATGAGAAAAGAATTTCTTGAGCCAAACAAAAAAGAAGTGACTAAAGATCATCTTGAAGAAAGGGAGAATTTCTAGCGAAGTAAAAATCAGTGGCTATGGTGAAACCAATATTAATGCTCTTTTCCCTTTGGCCACATAATCTTCAAGAACTTTGGCTATAAATAGGAGTGTTCCATGCCATTGTAAGACACACCAAATACTTAGTTTAGTGCATATTCTCTCTTCTTGTTCTCTTGTTCTAATTGTGTGAGAAATACTTGAGTGAGAGCGAAATTGGGTGTACTTGGGTTTTTGGAAGTGAGTGAAACACTTGTAGTTCTCTTTTATCATAGTGGAATAATCCTTGTTGCTCTTCGGCTGTGGACGTAGGCAAATTGCCGAACCACATTAAATTTTCGGTGTCATTTTCTCTATTATATTTTCTCCATGGGTCTTCTGCTCTAACAAACTGATATCAGAGCTCGTAGAGCTCTTGCATGCTAAGTCGTACGATCTAAAAGAAAATTCTTAGTATGCTCTGTGTTCACAGCATTGTCTGATCTTACACACTAGAAAAGAATTATTCTTGTTACTGGAAAAGTATAATAGTGTGAAAGTGCATGTCTAGGAAAGTTCTGTCTTATGAAAGACCTAGTTTTTAAGCGTGTCTGTTAAGACCCACCTCTCTTTCCTAGGAAATTTTTTGGTGTATGTTCACGGACTACGATATTGTTCCAGTATACGATTATCATGGCGAGTGCTAAATTTGATTTGGAGAAATTTAATGGAGAAAATGATTTCAACCTCTAATGATTGAAGATGAAAGCTCTACTAGTTCATCAAGGCTTGGGCAAAGCCTTGGAAGGTAGAAACAAGTTACTAGAGAGTCTGATCGAGGACGAGAAGGATGAAAACTTGGAAAAAGCACATAGTGCAATTTTGTTGTGCTTGGAAGATGAAGTTCTACGAGAAGTGTCAGATGAAACTATAGCTGCTTCATTATGGTTGAAGCTGGAAAGCCTGTACATGATGAAGTCACTCATTAACAGACTGTATTTGAAGAAAAGAATATATACACTTCAAATGCAGGAAAGAAAGCCCATACAAGATCATCTCGATGAATTTAACAAAATTATTCTTGGTCTAAAGAATATTGATGTTAAAATTGAAGATGAAGACCAATCAATTCTTCTACTATGTTCCCTTCCAAGTTCTTACGAGCACTTCATCGATACCATGATGTATGGTCGAGAAGATCTGGCCTTGGACGAAGTAAAGGTGGCGTTGCACTTGAAAGAACTGAAGAAAAGAGTATCAGATTCGAGATCTGAAGGCTCAGGTGATAGTCTTTTCGCTATAGGAAGAACAGAAAAGCGAAATCAATTTGGTGAAAGAGGAAAATCTAGGTCCAAGTTTAAAGCAAAACCTAGAAAGTATAAATGCTTTCACTGTCACAAGAAGGGGCATATAAGAAAGAATTGCCCAGAGCGCAAAGGCAAGAAAAAGATTTATGAATATGGAGATGCAACTGTAGCAAATGGCTATGATAGTGCAGATGCACTAATAGTCTCAGAACATGACTCAAAAGATGAATGAATACTTGATTCTGGATGCTCATATCACATGTGTCCCATTAAGGATTGGTTTTCCACTTACCAACCCTTAGATGAGGGCGAGGTCCTTTTGGGAAATAATGCTCCCTGCAAGGTCATCGGCATCGGTACAATTAGAATCAAGATATTCAACGGAATCGTAAGGACGTTGACAGATGTAAGGCATATTCCAGAATTGAAGAAAAATCTGATTTCCTTGGGAACACTAGATTTAAAAGGTTATAGCTACAAAGGTGAAGGTGGAGCTATAAGAATATCTAAAGGCGCCATGGTTGTAATGAAAGGAAAGAAAGAGAATAACCTCTATATGTTACAAGGAAACACACAATCATGGGTGTTGCTGTTGTCTCCTAAACATCTGATTCTGATGTCACCAAACTATGGCATCTAAGAATGGGTCATGTCAGTGAAAGAGGTCTAGCCGAGTTGGCCAAACAAAGATTAATATACGGTCAACAAGTCGGGAAGATACACTTTTGCGAACATTGTGTTTTCGGAAAGCAATGTCGGATAAAACTCAATGCTGCAGTTCATCGAACAAGAGGCACATTGGATTATCTACATTCTTACTAAAAGAAAAAGAAGATGAAAAGACTTTCTTGAGCCAATCAAAAAAGAAGTGGCTAAAGATCATATTGAAGAAAGAGAGAATTTCTAGCCAAGTAAAAAGAAGTAACTACGGTGAAATCAACATTAATGCTCTTTTCCCTTTGACCACACAATCTTCAAGAGTTTTGACTATAAATAAGAGTGTTCCATGCCATTGTAAGACACGCCAAATACTTAGCTTAGTGCATATTCTCTCATATTGTTCTCTTGTTCTAATTGTGTGAGAAATACTTGAGTGAGAGTAAAATTGGGTGTACTTGAGTTTTGGGAAGTGAGTGAAACACTTGTAGTTCTCTTTTATTATATTGGAATAATCCTTGTTGCTCTTCAGCTGTGAACGTAGGTAAATTGCCAAATCATATTAAATTTTATATATCATTTTCTCTATTATATTTTTTTCATAGGTCTTCCGCTTTAACAATATAGTGATTTATTAACGATGAAGGAAAGTGTTTGTACATATGAATTTATTGTAGTGCAACTTGATAGAACTACCAAAAGTTAGAGACATATAAAACTTGTTTACTTACATTGGTTTATCAAACTGGGTCCTAACAATCTTGTACAACACGTTAATGTCTTAAGTTTTAAATGTGGCCAAATGTACAATTACATGAATTTATGGGTGGTGTTCTGTAATTTGACCTAGATTAACCCATTAAAGATTTAGCTTAGAAAGAGCATGCAAATGACACTGTCATTGGTCAAAGGAATTGCATGTTAATTATGTTAAAATCGCCAAATAATGAGATAAGTGAAAGTCCTAAATATGGAGGTGTGAAGAAATAAGAGCCCATAATCAAGGAAGTACAAGAATAAGAAAAGAGGCACATAAATTGAAGTACCAACTATGAAATGATCTCACCCTCCCAATTCATTATGAAATTTATGTGTACCCATATTTTCATGCTGAACCAACACTAAGTGTTTAAACAAAAAAAAGATGGAGTAGGGTAAGACTTGTATAAAACTTCAAAGCATAAATCAATGAAAGCAATGTAGCAAGCCTATACAGCAGGTGAACATAAATGCATGATGTAACATAGCTTCCATTTATGTTGCTAGTCATGTACTATAATTAATTGATCTTCACGTGTTAGTTGAATCACTCTTTAATGTACCTCTTTCCCTAATAACTCTTTTGCAAAAGATTAACCAATTCATTTCTTCTTCACTACTCAACCTTGGATTCATATTTAAGTCAAAAACTTATTTAGTTCCCACTTCCTATCATTCACCATTGTTGTTGTTATTTGTATTCTAAATTGTCTAATCACACTAGTCATTAGTTATTCATATTTTTTATAGGAGAATGATAATATGTGTTTTAAGAATATTGTTTATGGGTTTATAAAACATAATTTTTGCATTAAAAGTAATATATTTAATATCATGAAAATATTAAAGTTATCATTTTAAATCCTTAAACTTTTTATAGAAAACTAAAGTTTTGGTTGATTTTTCCTACACCCTTTTTGGGTAAGGAATTAATCTTTTCGGGATTCGTGGGAACAAGTTTTACTATCAGGAATCAAACCCTTAATCTTTTGACTATTCTAGGAATATAGTAAGGTTTTACACCATTAGACCAATATTTTATTAGTGAAATTTTGATTGATTAATAAATTGTATAAATAAAGGATTTGCATTGACAATAATCTCAACTAACATATTTATTGCACCAAATTTGAACGCAGCATCTAATTTGTCCACTCTACATATTTCAAGTGTAGGGATGTAGAGTAGGTCCATGGTAACAACAATGAATTAATTTACTTTTATTTTCATACCAAGAAGAATTAATGAGGCTCTCAATCACAATCATAATAAGTAGGAGAGTACTGTAGTAAAGGAAGAACTACATAGTAGAAGTTGAAGTTGGTTGCTTAAATCTTGCATTTCATAACCCCTTCTATGTTCTTTGTGTATTATTAATCTGAAAGTTGAGTTTTTTTGCTTTGTGTTGAAGCAAATGGGTACCAATAACTGTGAGATAAAGTCACCACCAGAAGGAACCTTATATGGGACACCAGAAGAGGGTTGTTCAGTGATGATGAACAGAAAGAAGCTTGGGATATACTTTAAAGAGTCAGAAGATAGAAGGATGGCCTTTGGGAGAGGGTATAGAGCAGGATCTACACCAGTTAATATCCATGGCAACTCCATTCTTGATCTCTCTAAAACTGGTGGTTGGCTTGCTGCCTTCTTTATATTTGGTAAGTAATGCCGGGATAACTTCATTTTAGGATAATAACAACCTGATCAATCTAAATAACTATATTTACGTATAATCTTTAGATTTAATTTTAGGATAATAATAACCTAATCAATTTAAACAAATTTGTTTATATGGATTTAGTTTGCTATTACCACATTAGTAAGCTCTCTATCTATATTCACTATCATTTCGGTCACATTACAACAAATATTGAACATTGATGTTAAAGAATAATAATAATTAATTTTATATAGGACTAGAAACGAGTCGATTATATCAAATTATGATCTAATTTAATAAGAATTTGTTTGGTTCAAAACTCAATTCAAATTATGTTTAAGTGTGAATTTTTGTTACATTACAACAAAGATTAAACATTGATGTTAAAGAGTAACAATAATTAGTTTTATGTATCAACTCCATCATTATTTGTACAACTAAAATCTACACCCACAAGATCAAATATGAGATACCTAATACTCATCTACACTCACATCAGACTATGATATCAATATGCATGTCAGATTGTAACTTTTATTCTCATTTTATTAATAAATTTAGATTATCTTCTTATACTTAGAAACAAATTTTCTTCAACAAGAACACACTATTATATGTAATATTTTGCACCCCACATATAAGAGTTGGTCACTTTCTTTATTATTACATCAAATTGTCATGCTTTTAATGAGAATGTTATATTTTCTTACAAAAATTCTACAAATTGTCCTATCTAATTTAATTTAAAAGTAAGGGTTCAGATTATGTTAATATAGTGCTACTGCTAGATTTTAGATTTTCTGCTTATGTCTTTTTCTAGTTCACTTTGGGTGGATTTTGTATAAGAAGTTCTTTGGGTTTTCCCTCTTTTCTAAGAGCTTGTACTTTTATTTTGTCCCATGTGTCAAAAATTTTTAAAAGTAAGAACCTAAGACATGATAAAAACTGAGGATAACTTTGTATATATAATGTATGCAGGGAATGAAATGGCAGAAAGAATGGCTTATTTTGGGTTATCGGTTAACATGGTAGCCTTTATGTTTTATGTAATGCATAGACCATTTTCAAGTTCATCCAATGCAGTCAACAATTTCTTAGGAATATCTCAAGCTTCTTCTGTTCTTGGTGGTTTTCTAGCTGATGCATTTCTTGGTCGCTATTGGACTATAGCTATCTTCACTACAATTTATCTTGTGGTATGTATCTGAAGAAACATTTGTTTCTATAATAGGAAATATTGTAACAATTATTTGTGAAGAAAATGGTATAAATGTTTCTTTGTTGGGTATGATAATTAAGCTTATATAAAATTACAGGGTTTAACAGGAATAACGTTAATAGCTACAATGAGCAGTTTTGTACCTAACCAAAATGAGTGTGACCAATTATCACTTCTTTTGGGAAACTGTGAACAAGCAAAACCGTGGCAAATGACTTACCTCTACACTGTCCTTTACATTACAGCATTTGGAGCAGCAGGTATAACAATTCTCTTATTTATTACTAATCAAATTATTTATCCTATACTTTATAAGATATGATGTATGATAGAACTTATTTATTGTGTTTGTTTAACATGGGTTAAACCTATTGTTGATTTTTTATCAAAATTATGTGATGTAAATGAAACATTAATGCAGGTATAAGGCCATGTGTGTCATCTTTTGGAGCTGACCAATTTGATGAAAGAAGCAAAAACTACAAGTCACACCTTGATAGATTCTTCAACTTGTTCTATCTTTCAGTAACTATTGGTGCAATTGTGGCATTCACTGTTGTTGTCTATGTGCAAATGAAATATGGATGGGGTTCAGCTTTTGGGTCATTAGCAATTGCAATGGGTATATCTAACATGGTCTTCTTCATTGGCACTCCCTTATATAGGCATAGGTTACCAAGTGGTAGTCCTCTTACAAGGGTTGCTCAAGTCCTTGTTGCTTCTTTTCATAACAGAAATGTTCCATTTCTTACCAGTGACTTCATAGGCTTGTATGAGGTTCCTGGTAGCCACTCTACTATAAAGGGTAGTAGAAAAATAGATCACACTGATGATTTCAGGTATACTTTTATTAAACCTTTTTCATTCATTGATAACAGGTTTATGAAAAATATATTTTATCTTTTGGTTGCTATGATAACAGGTTTCTTGACAAGGCAGCCCTAAAAGTGAAAGAAGATGGCACTAATCCAAGTCCATGGAGGCTTTGTACTGTGACTCAAGTAGAAGAAGTAAAGATCCTTTTAAAACTTATTCCAATACCATCTTGCACAATCATGCTTAATGTTATCTTAACTGAGTTTCTAACTCTCTCAGTCCAACAAGCATATACTCTAAACACACATATAGGTCACTTAAAACTTCCAGTAACATGCATGCCTGTGTTCCCTGGCCTAAGCATATTCCTTATATTAGCACTCTACTACTCAATCTTTGTCCCTATTTTTCGACGAATAACCGGTCAGCCTAATGGTGCATCACAACTTCAGAGAGTAGGGATTGGACTAGCAGTGTCAATTATATCAGTGGCTTGGGCTGCAATCTTTGAGAGGTTTAGAAGAAACTATGCAATTGAACATGGTTATGGATCAAGTTTCCTCACAGCAATGCCTAATCTTAGTGCATATTGGCTTCTAATACAATATTGCCTAATTGGTGTAGCTGAAGTTTTTTGCATTGTTGGGTTACTTGAATTCTTGTATGAGGAAGCACCTGATGCAATGAAGAGTATAGGATCTGCATATGCTGCTCTAGCTGGTGGACTAGGTTGTTTTGTTGCAACAATAATAAACAATATTATCAAATCAATCACAGGGAAAAAGGGTCAAGAATCTTGGTTGTCACAGAATATAAATAGTGGTAGATTTGATCACTTTTATTGGCTTCTAACAGTTTTGAGCCTTGTCAATTTCTGCATCTTCATATATTCAGCACATATATACAAATATAGGACACATCAAAGTCAAGGTAATGAGATGGAGAAATTGGATATGGAAAACAAAGGGAGCACTCCACAACAATGTGTAGCTAAATAGAAAAGACTATACTTTGGTTAGTGTCAATGCTTAATTGGCTTTGGCTACATGTAGGAAATGATATGAACACAATATGTAGTGTCTTTGTTATAGCACATTATTATTCTACAAGACCTTGATTGATTAATGATGTGATATTTTTATTTCTAGTTACAATGATGCTTAAAAACATAGAGTTGAATGTTTAATGGCAGATCAAGTGTCACAATATCACTAACCATTATTACAATTTTGTCAATATGCATATTACCAATTACTTTTCTACATGAATGACTTACAACAATTAAGGAGCAGATGTGCAACAAAGTAAAATCGTATTTGTATTTGACAGAGTAACATAATGTTTACTACCTACCCCTACCAGTAAAGAACAAGTGGAAACAAGGGAATGGCTTAGAGAAGGAACTTCAAGCCAAAAGGATTTAAGCATGAAAAGGATGATCTATAATAATGTACAAAAGAACTTGATTAGTTATTAATTCTCCCTCTAAAGTATGCACTATATAGAGTCTCCTTTTTTTTGTTCTTGCCAAATATGTATCTTCTTCATCTATCAAATTTGACTAGTTTTAATATTATGAATAATAACTTCATTGTATCATTGATTTGCCTACACTTTTATTTGCTTCTTGCTTCTTAATACTATCATTGGACAATAATGAGCTCTAATAGGGGTGTAGAAAACACATAGGTTTGGACTCTAGTTTATACAATGATTTCTATATAATTTGTATAATACCATTTAAATATCAACAAGAGAATTTGGGTATATAATCATATTTGATTCTTGACACACATATTTATATATCTCACTTACCAATTTATAAGCATGAGAAAATAAATTATTTGTTTTAAAATGAGATACCACTAATAGTTAACATATATAACATTAAAAATATTAATTATTCACATTTTTTATTCTCTTTTCTGACAAAACTATGGGGTAATAGTAAAAATCATGAAATTTAATAACAAAAATAAATCTTTTACTATTCACAAAATATTTGGCTAGATTTCTTGAATTATATATTTTATTCTAGTATTAGGTATGAGTGAACTACTTTCTCTCATCTTTAAATATATGATTGTTTGATTATTCTTCACATTTAGTAAAATGTTGGAAATATAATTAGTATGATGGTTAAATTGAGATGATTATGAATCAAACAATATATTGTTATTTATAACAAAAATCATGTTTCCCAATGTATGGTAATGTTGCACGCCGACCAAAGCTTCCAATTTTATAGGGTGCAATGAGTCAGCAATATATATGAACATGACTTGTCTATTGCTATTATGAACCAACGGGTCCTTCTCCTTAAACTCAAGTCACACACGTCAAAACAATCAAAACAAACCAATATCAAATATTTATAACAATTTCTCTTCCACTTATACATCTCCTATCATGAATTCTTATATTATTCTTAATCAAATAAGAATATTTTTCCTCATTTCTTATTGTAATATTTTTATTTCTTAAGATCTAATACTAATTGTATCCAAACATTCTTATGTTTATTCTTATTAAAATAATGTGATAGAAAAGATGAGAGATAAAATTATTTTTTATTACTAATATATAAGAACCAAATAAAAATAAGAATGATATTTATAAATATGGAGAAAAATAAATGTTAATTTTAATTTATAAAATTGTGTGATAAATTATAAAATAATGTATGAGATTTAAATAAGAATGAAATTGATATTTTATAATATTAATTTACATGTTTAATAAACATTTGAAATTGTAAAGGACGGAGAGCAAAGCCAAAAGAAATAAGTTAAATGTACGTGTACAGAAAGTGACAAGATGGAATGTGAATTTCATGTGATAATTTTCTAAAGTGTTTTTCTTAGAAGGATTGCATCATCTCCATGAGATTTGAATTACTTGTAGTGATCTATTTATTTTTTAATTGTTAATATTTGTTACCGGTGAAACTCGAATAGTTAACCTCCTTCATTGTAATTCTTCATCCTAATCATTAGACCACATTATAATTCATTTTTTTAATTTGTTAATTTGTTATAGGTGAGAATAAAACCTACAATTTACTTAACTTCATTCTTTAACCTTTTCACCCTAATCATAAGATGTCTACTCCACACATGAGATTATATCTGATTCATGTAGAAGTGCAGAACTTTAGATATTTTAAAATCTACTTACATGTCTTAAAGATTATGTCACATGTAAACTTACTAAGTCATAGACGTGATAGATATAATACATATTAATAAGCTCATTAGCCGATGTGTTTATGTCCTAAGAAACATATAATAGAGAAGAAAATGACTAAATAAATCCATCATATAAAATATGAAAATGATTAATGTCAGATATAAGTGAAAACTAAGAAAAAATAAGTGTAGTTCTCTCTATATAATTATGCTAATTAATCAATACTTACGAGTAGCCTGTAATTTGAGTACATTTCTTAGTTTATGACACCTACAATTTTGTTAATACTAACTGTACATAATTATATGTTTTTATAATTGTTTCCAACATTCAACCTATAAGATGTTTATCAATTGATGTTGATTCAAGTGATACATGTTTGATTTCACTTAAGTAAAGTCTCGGGTTCGAATCTTATAGATGGAAAAAATACGAAGAGTTAGCTCCATATACAAGTAAATGTTATTAGTGTGGACATGATTACATCCAATGTAAGAATATAGTAAACAAAAAAACCTATAAGATGTTTGGATTGATCATGATGTAACAAAACAATAGAGTCATGAGTCACATTTATATGCGAAAAAATCTTAATGACACCATATATTTTACAAATATGAGGTTAATTGAGAAGAGTTTGAATGAGAGGAACATGTTTCTTGCTATGGTTCATTCCGAATTTCTCTAAATCTGAATAATCCAAAAAGTGATTATGATTGAAAGAGACAAGTTCCACACCAAAAAGTGGTTAGTGTTGTGTATCACCTTTAGATCAAAATCATCATCAACTATGGATTTCTTACACCAATCATGAAATTTATAGAGACAATGATATATTTGGCTTACACATTTTTGTGGTGCAAATGATTTGGTATTTCAATCATGTTTGCTTGGAATAAAAAGTAAACGGCTAAAATAGGGTACTATATAGCCATCGGTTATTTAATTATATATGTACGATAATAAATTATATATTACCTAGTGTCTAAGATGAAAGGAGATCGTAGTGCTAGTCCCTTTTATTATCCCCACTACTTTTTAATAATAAGACATTTATTTATGGTATTTCTTTCTTCAAGATAATGTTTTCGTTCTCTCTTTAACGCGACATTTGATCCCATTTTATCTTTTTAATTGTCAAAACTTGCATACCAACCTTTTATTTAGGATTGTAAAGTCCAGCACCTAAGTTTCATTTCATTTATTTCCCATTAAACAACCACCACCTAAACCACCTTTTATTTATGATAGAGCATTCCATATATATTAGTATATATTTTATATATTTTAATTTTGAGAATTAAATGTTTTATATATGGATGTACTCTATATTATATATTTTTGTATTTACTATAATATCCAATTTAAGGTAAGATGAGTGATTATTATGTTAAAGATAATTACCTATATATTAGTATATATTTTGTTTGTATAAATTAAAAAATGTGAAGGATAAAATAGGAAATTAGTCTATGGTGGTAGAAAATTAGTTTATAGTGGTAGTTACAACATGTTTTGCTTTTATATATATTAGTATGGTGACAAACGTTTTGTGTTTGTCGGCAGTCATATTTTTACTTTCTCATGTCAAGAATTTAAGTTTTATATATTTTAATTTAGTAAATTAGAATATTTTTTTATTAAATATAATTTATATTGTAATTTTTATTTGGTGCACTTTATATTATATTTCTTTGTCTTTATTTTAATTGTCAAATTAAGGTGATTGTGTGGTTAATAGGTTGATGTGATTACATATGATTATATATTTTTTTTGTAGAAATTAAAAAATGGTTAAGGACAAAATAGGAAAGAGAAAATTATACCATAATGATAGTCAAACCTTGTTTTCCTTTTATATAGTATTGCCCTTTTATATATCAAAGTTGATGGTACATGAAGTAATACATTTTATAAGATAAAAAATGTGTTCCCTAAAATTGTATACTCTATCTATTAATTATTTTGATTGGTTAATAAAATATATATCAGCTAATTATTTGAATGTACAAAATATTACAAAAGACAAAAAATGATGAGAAAGTCAAATAAAAGAAAAAAGAAATACAAAGAGAAGATGTTAAAGGTGAAGGAGGGCTAATATGTATTTAGAAGATAATGGTAAAGATTGGAAATCAAGTCGGAGCGTAACATTGTTGATATGTCCTTTTTTCGATGATCCAAAACTAGGACTTTACTTTTGCCTCATCCACCACCTGCTACATTGACGTTTGAGTTGAGTTGAAGATGATATCGTTCCTAGCAAGTTAGATAGACCAAATTGTTGCAAGTCAAATGATATTCTAGAACTTCTGACATTTTTTGTTGATTGACATACTCATCTGAATGATAAAATTATTTCTTTGATCACTAAAAAGAACAATACAAATATCTAACTAATTATAAATTAGTTGCCAAACTAAATAGGAGAATTTGCAGGAAGAGAAAAGGTGATGAGAAGATTTTGGATGCCCATTACATAACCTGCATAAGAGACCTTCTCCATTTGATGGTATAATTCTCGTTCTCATAAGGCTTACATAGTTAACAACATATCCTAGAATAGTTTCTATGTTAAAGCGGTGAACTTCAAAGTGAGCCTGTTTGATGAGGAGCTTGTAAAGTCATCTAGGAAGGTATGATTTTGAATAGTCAAGATTTCACATTTATAGTTTCCGCTATTTGTCGAAAGTCGCTTGGGAAGAATTTAAATAATATCACATTCCTTGCAAGCGAGATAGACCACATCAAAACTTTTTTTACATTTTTTATAGGTTGGTAAGTCCATGTGTATTGAGAAGTTATCTCTAGGCCTTGGTGAAAGGCGATTTTGAAATAAAGTTAATGATAAATCGTCTGCCAGAGTAGGTATGTGAACCCGCAAGAAGAGAAAATACGTTAGATTTTCGGTGCCTCGTTACAAAATAATAAAAAATACCTAATTTGTGTCATTTCCCCCTCATATATAATCCATAAGTAATAAAAATTGACTTATTAAATTAGCCTTATTCAGGATTTGAAAGAAAAATCTCCATAACTAAACAACAATGAACTATAATCTCTAATGATGATTCCAAACACACAATCACCAGATTTCTTTCTAAATAATTTCAATATAACATGTACTAAACTGGAAAGGAAAGAAAAAAAAAAGTAACATGAAAATAAGAGCAAAGTACAAATAAGAGTATAAGAGAATACATCACAGACCATAAAGGCAGAGTTTTGAAATTACGACTTTGGAAGTGAGTGAGTGTTTGTAGTCAAATATATATGTTGTCAAATATTGCTTTCAGCAAAGAAGGAAAGAGTTTAGGGAATGAGATTATAATTACCTTTGTATAATAACCAACCACGAGATATGAACAAAGACTTTAATTAAACTTACATTATTGACCCATTATATTTATATATTTATTTATTTATATTGTCCTACTACCGTCCACAAATGTTCATAACAAACATTGAACAATCGAATGATATTAAGTTCACACTACCCTGTTCCTCGCTACATGCATGTGGGGTGCATGGATGAATGATATACGCAGAGAAATACTTCAAAATTTATGGTAAAACGAGTATGTGGAAATTGCATATCATAATATATATATATATAAGAGATTCATTTACACAAAAATTAAATTATGTTCTCTTATATTATTAATAATTTTCTATAAAATATAAATTAAATTATTTTATATAAAAAGTTATTAACAAACTAAAAAGTTGACATTATATATATATATATATATATATATATATATATATATAATACGTTGTAATTTATAAACATTATGTTCAAAGAAAGTCCTAACCTGAATAAAATTATCGGCTAATTTGAAAGGTCTATTCTCATTCGTTTTATAAGGATATATATACAATTTTATCACTCTTTACTCTTCAGTTTACAAGTTCTAGCTGATTCTCTTATTAACTGTGTTCTAAAACTAAGAGAATATATATATACCTAGTTCACTTATTTCTAGTTTACTACTTACATCAACAAAAGAACTAATCCAAAAAGAAGTTCATCAGAGCAAAATATATCACTTGAGAAACAATTCAAGAAACCAAAGTAATCAGCACCCGCAGCTATTACTCCTGGCAAAAATTTCATATTTTGTGAGCTAAAAAGAATCTCTCTTGCCTTCTCCATAAAATTATTATCTCCTTTCCATTGTGGTTGCATCATTTCATTGTTGTTAGGCCTCCTAAGTAATCCAATATAGCTCTCCAAATCATGAACACATGAAGGGTTTTGAACATTGAAAAAATCAAGCATTAGTTCAACACCCACATGAGCATAACATGAACAACTCCATGGGAACTCATATCTCCCACCCAAAACCCTAAAATTCTCATTGAACAAAACCCCGGGTAGTTTAGTTACGGGGTCGTTACAATTTGCTATTCTTAACACTTTCACACCCAATTCCTCACACCTTGTTTTAAAATCTAAGTTACCAACCCTAGGTCCCCCGAACGAGAAAACAGTAAGGGGGATATGGTCAGTTTTATTCGATGTGAGACTTATTTCACTCACACATGAATTCTGAACATTATGGTTATTTCTTTTGTTCAATCCGAGCTCGGCTATGTCATATGCAAGCAATAGTGCCAAAGCACTCCCCATGCTATGACCAGCCATGGATATGCTAACTCTCTCACCTTTATACTTGTTGATCAACCTTGACACCTCACAAAGAAGCTGTTCTCTACAACTATCAAGCCCAAATTTGCAAGAGCTTTCATCAGAGGTGTAAAGAGATAAGAACCCTGATTCCACCTTAACATTTGGTCGTGGGTTTTGAGGATCAAGCATGGCAGGTGCCAAAGAACTCATGAAGTTCGCAATCCATTCTTGATTTGTGACCGTTCCACGGAACGTTATCAATATGTCTCTCCGACCAAGTTTCTTAACAGCTTCATCGGATGAGACAGCAACATAACCTATCCAACGAGCAGAATTTGATGAGGAAGAAGAGTTTTGCATAGGATTAATGTTGATGTCAGGTGTAGCATAAATATATTTTGTAACTTCATAGCCACAATTTTCCATGCCTATTTCTTTGAACATGCTCTTCCTACCATATTTGCAATTCAAGTATCTTTTTGAGCTTGGGTCAAGATCAAATGCCTTATAAGAAGCCGTGACAAACTCGCCATAGCGAATTATCTCTCGTCGAAGGAGAGGATGCAAAGGGTGCAACAAGTTTTCCCAGTTGTTGCACCCTTGCACCTCTCTCCAAAATTTGACGAGAGTAGTTGTAGTAGTAGAAGTAGTAGTAGTCTTTTTGCGAACACTATAAGAAATTGGTGGATTAATTATGGGAAATTCAGCGATGTTGGTGTTGGTGGTGATGATTCCTGGTGAAAAACCAGAAGCAGAAAGTGAGTGCTTAGAGGGAGACAATGGCTCATATCTTTTGGGCAGTGAAACTTGACCAAAGGAATGAGACTTTGGATGAAAATTTTCTGAGAATGTAATGTGATTCATGTTGATTGTACTAGGTAAGTGTGTAGTTGAAGCCATAGAGAGAGAGAGAGAGAGATAACAAATGTGAAGATGAAAAAGAGAGAAAGTGAGTTTTTTGTTGGATTGAATTGAAGAGCAGAGACAAAGTGTGTGGGAGTTTTATATGAAGTGGAGAAGGGAAGAGTGCATGAAAGGAGACCAAAAAGGTACGTTAGGCGAGTATTTGACCAAAGAACTTCATTTTTTACAACTGAGATTTATTGTCGTAAAGTATATCCGAAATTATGTTTGAAACCAATGAAAATAAATTATACTAATTAAAAAATTAAATATAACTTTTTTATATTTTAACTTTATTATTATTGATTTGGTACATACTTTGTAATGGCATATCATTGTCTCGTGTTACTTTTTTTGTTTGTTTATGTGGTCGGTTTGTTATTATGTCACGAGTTCAGTCTGTTGCTTTTATTTTTTGGTTTTTTTTTCCTTTTGCGGCTGCGTGAGTAGAGTGAGAAATAAGAGAGAGAATTGAATAATAATTTACTTGATCATGTGGACCCTATTTTCTTAAGGTTGACTTCTAATCCATATGCAAAAAAACTACACTGTTTTTTTTCTCCTCTACCACGAGTGAAGAAATACATAGAAAATTATTTGTATGGTTATTCAACGTAATTGCAGATCAAACCTTATTCACATTTCAATATCATACTATTGTTTCTTAATAATGAACTTTTATGGGTCAAACTTTTAAATAAGAATTGCGGCTTTTGGAACAAATTATTTAGTTTTATATACAAGTTTAATCATCTTTGTAGTGTCGTGCCTAGAGATTATGGGAGCATAGGCAAAACTTATAGTTTGCTCTTATTTAATATACCTAATGATTAATTTATTGGGTACTTAAATGTTCGTGGAAAAAGTCTCTAATTCGATAAAAATGAATAAATTGAAAATCATACATAAAAAGTCTTAGACGTGATGTCTAAAGATTTTTTGTTGTCTAAAAGTAATACATGCATGTGAAAAAAGAGCCTAATCGTGTAGTATATATATTAACATTTGTAATGAGTTGTTAATCAATATCTTTTGTTAGATTTATACTTCCTTAAATACCTTTAATTCTATAAATAAGTCAAGACTATCATTATCAAAATGCTAACCAAGAGTTTTTTTTTTATGTTAATACACTTTTTTTTTTCATTTAATCATCTAAAATTACAAAATCAATACTTGACAAGGTTAAAAAAAATTGATGGCCTTTAAATATTAAGGAATTAATATTTTAAATTGTAGTTACATTGTGTTTACTCTAATTGTAAAAATTTGAAAAAAAATCTGAAAGAAATAATTACAAATGTCATTGTGCTATATACCACAGTAGTGGTTTTGAAAAGAAATTTAAACCAATTTTCTAATTTTGATATATACTAACCAATGGTTGTACTTGTATTATAAGGTACATTTATATACTGGTGATCTATTATATACTAAATAAGAATTTTCAATCCAACGTAATTTGATTATATTTGATATAAAAAGTATTTAATGGTAAAAATTGACATTATTTAATTTGATATAGATGAATTTGAATTTATATACATATATACCCCTAAACTTCCACACTTCATATATTTTAAAATTTAAAAAACAGAAAAAAAGTGGCAGCACTTCCCATAAATAGTACAATAATCAATACCAGATATTTTTAATCTACTTAAATATAAAAGAAAGTGAATATGAAGTATTTTTGAAAGAGTGAAAAAAGATATATCATTGGTGACTGAATAAGTTTAAAAGAGAGAGATATTTAGCGCCGACAATTTGTTGTAACACCCCTCAATTATTGGGAATTTATTTGCAAAGAAATTTAATATGAATGGGAATTGTTTGTGAACATGAAAATTTGATGATTTCAAAATAATAAAAATAAATAAGCACAATACAAGCATTGATTATACCCACACGTATGGACTTTCAACACGGTGCCATAACATAGCTGACTCTCTATCCATGAATAAAGATCTTCTATCTCTATTTATATCTGAAACTAATTAAAATATCTTATTTTATTAAATCAAAACAAAAACATAAATTTATTTTTTTATATTATTTGGTATTATTTCATTAAGTTGGGACATGGGGACAAGGTCCCTTTGGGACAGACATCCCCGTCCCATTACTCATTGCTTTCTTTTCACCTTTTTCATTTTCTCACCAACCCTACAATGTGTGCATGTCCTTTTCAATTTCAATTTTCTCTTGTTATTATTTTTAAAATAAATTAAAAGGAGTTTTTTCATACTACCAAGTATATTCCTTCAATCTCTTTTGATATGTGTGATTTTTCATTCCAACAAATGTTGTTTATAAGAATTGAATCATTAACTTTTTTTTGAAGATTCAATAAAATTTTATACTATTAGACTAATTCTTTGTTATTAACCGATAGGGTTTTAGTATAAATATATATGATTCAAAAATATTTAACATCCCACAAAGCGGTCGGAAATTCCCTTGGTGAGAAACAACTCATGCAAGGTCAATGAAAAAAACGAGATTGAAGGGATATTGACCTCCTCATTTTCTTTGGTGTCACCTCTAAAATTCTATATCAAAAATATATGTATTAATAGCTTAAATTTTTTCATTATTATTATATTATTTAATTTAAATTTAATTATTATTAACTCATAAATAAAAATAATATAAATAAATAATGTAGGAATATGTTAACCTACAATATTTATACTAACTAATGGTGCATCTCTAATTTTAAATCAAATATAGTGTTATTCTACACAACCACGCTACCAAGAGAAGCAACTCATGCAAAGTGATCACAATTCAATCTCTTCTCAAACAACTTAGCTTCTATTATTGATGAAGTTGCTATAAGGATGATAACTTTTATTAATCAAACAAACACCAAACTTTGAAGTTTGCATAAAAATAATTTTTACTATAATATTCACAACCTTATACATATTAAATAATTATTTATTAAACCAGTGGTCAACATCTTCATAAAAGCTGAATCCTCAGAAGTTTAAGTGTGGCAGTGTTTGCATCATCCATTTTGTAAGTTGTTATAAATTATAATGCATTTTTAAAGTGGCCGGTCCCGGGAATTTTGACCCACACTCCCTATAGAGTAGTAAGTATCCAAACATATCAATAGATATTAATTATATATTAAAGTGTTTAAGAATTATTTAGTTAATTAAATAATTTATTTATGGTGTATATATAAGGTAGAAGTTTAAGAAATCCTCTATCAATTCAAATATATCTAACAAAAAATAATCAAATAATTGTATGGATTATACAAAAAATTATTGAAAGTCAATCACAACTAATATAATTAACCACTGTAATAAAAAGGTGTCACCTGAATGATCGTCGATGAGACGAAGAACCATTTGTCTTCAATGAGAAAAGAAGTCACTACTAACATAATTCTTCAATGCGAGAAAAAAGCATCACTAGAAGAAACGTCGGTGAAAATATAACACAGTGGTATAATATCATCAAAATGATCATCGATAGAAAATAAATCACTATTAACATAATTTGTTAATAAGAGAAAATGGTATTACCAGAATAATCGTCGATGTGAAGATTACCACATATATAAATGAAGGAAGAAACTGAATTCTACATGTAATATGCATGGATTTGTGAGGTTTGAAAAATGAATGAATACTAACAAAAATATGACATAATAAAGGGATATGACTAGTCAATGTTATGAATTTTCGGCTTCTCGATATAGGAATAATGTTCGAACAGATTAAGGAGGATAAAACCGTTTTGATACCATGTAAAAGTTTAGGAATAGTAAAGATTTGTCAAACTCAAACATCCTATGGATCTCATCCACATGATGAGCTTCTTACAAGACCCAAACAGTATGGGGTTAAAACATCGAAAGGATCGCATTGTTGAACCTTTGAATATCCCTATTCCTTCACAACCTAACCCTCGACCCTCTAAATCTCAATTTGATCCCTCCTCATCTTTTAGCAAGCCTAGCAATCCCATGATTATGGATGTATTGGTGAATCTTAGAGGCTACATCATGTTGATATTTTTTGTACGACAAGTGAATTCAAGTAACAAAACCGGTTAATATCGGGATATCATCCTCAAAGAACAATTCAGATCTATACTATTCTCTAAAATAGTAAATTGAATAGATATGTACAAAGTTGAGAAATAATATTGGTCATTGATTTGAGTTATCAGAAAACAGTTAATTTAAAATGGTTTTCTAAAACAAAATAAAAATGGTTGTGAATGACTTTCATCATTCATTCTCTTTGTAATATTTAGATTCAATTCTATAAAACTTGCGAAGTTATTGATCTCGATACAACATTTTCTTCGAATCATCTATATCAATTCTTTGATTACAAATCCTTAGATAATTCATCAAACACCAATTTTTGGATATTTAATCAATTATCTAGCATTAAATCCAATGTGAAATCAATTCATATATCATTGTCTATTCCTAGATTAATGACGAATCAAGAAAGATTATCTAGATTCGATTACAAGTTTAGTTAAACTTAGATCCAAGGTCAAAAATCTAGTAATTAAAAAGAATCAAGCATTAAGCACATGATAAACTTTCCAAAATCAAACAACAAAGTATATTTTCAAATTGAATCCAAAAATACAAGAGTTAGAATATTACATTTTAATTCCAACACAGAGAGAACTAGCCACTCATCTTAGGCAATATAACACCAGAATGTTGTGAATTACAAGAAAATCCAGATCTAAAGTCGTTCCCACGACTTCTCCCCTTCTCTCATGTGTTTCTCTCTCTAAAATCTATTAAGAAAATGCTTTGAAACTGATTGGAACTTCGTGTTCTTTTTTGTAACCGCCTATATCTGATTTAGCGTTGTAGGCTCTCGCTCAAGCTAGAGATTCTCGCTTGAGCGAGCAAGACAATTGTGTGCCTCGCTTGAGCAAGGTGCACTCGCTTGGGCGAGAGACACGCAGAGATTTAGGCTCCAAAATAAGGAATTGCCGCTTGAGCGATAGCCTCTCGCTTGGGCGAGAGAACAACTTGATGCTTGGGTGAGCCTGTGACTTGAGCTAGGAAACCAGAGAGCTCCTTTTACGCAGATTCCTCCAATTCCATCTTTTCTAATCCTCATTCTCCTATAATTGACACAAAAACATGTAAGGTCCTTAATCAAGATTAATCACACTAAATTCTTTAGAGTTGTGCAAAATTTTCATCATAACTATATAATAAGTGCCCAAAATTATATGGATTTCCTTCACCAACATGGCACTTAACCCATCACCACAAGGATGAACATTGATGCTGATGATGAGCAGGAAAATTCTAGTCTTAGGGCTGTGTGTATGTTTTGATTGTAACTTTGTTGTTTTTATGCTTGATGTTTATGACTTAGTTGGTTGTACGCTTATGACAATTTCCAATTATGTATGAACATATTTGCAGTTTCAATGTTTAATGCTATTTGGATTACTGATTTATGTCAAATGATTGGCACATATTCATATTGTTCATAAAATCTGACATTGACAAATGTGTGTATGTATATATATATATTTATTATATTCTTGTTATTTTTTAAAGTATTTTGCCTATGAAATACATGATTGTCAAAAGTGGATCTATTGCCTACTAGCAACTTCAATAGGCATTGGAACACATTGCAAAAATTAAAATAAAACAAGAACACATGAATATTGAAAGAACTCACCAAGAATGCAAGGGTACAGCTAGAACTCATGAAAAAAGAAATTAAAAACTAGAACGCATAAATATTGTTGGAACTCATAACAAGAAAGTTAAAACAAGCAAAAAAAACAAAGAATGTGATGATACTTTTGAAACTCGTCGTGAAAACAAGGATACTACTAGAACTCATGACAAGAAAATTAAATATGAGAATGCATGAATACTGCGGAACTCACCAAGAATACAAGATTACTGTCTTAACTCAAAAATTCAGCTGAGGCTCGAGTCATGGAGAATAATAATTTAAAAATGAGAAATCAAGAATATTGCCGGAAGATAGAAATTAATATGAGACTCATAGTCTTATAAAGTAATAATTTAAAAGGGAGAACACATTAATATTAATATTAATATTGCTAGAACTTGGAAATTTACATGAGGGTGATTGTCAATGCAAAAGTTCTAATATGGAAGCATTTATTATTTGAACGTAGAGAGGATTGTTAGACATGAGAAGCCCTCCAAGTTCAAATGTTTTCTAATAAGTCAAATTTGAGTTATATCTCTAAAAAGTATAGGAATGCCAATGTTGACCCAAAAATGGATATTTAACAAAGTTATAAATTATAAATGTTATCTATGCCTTCCTTTTTCCAGACAATGGGACAAAATTGTCTCCAAAAATAGGTACATGATGCCATAAAAGGTTATAATTAAGTAACATTGTAGCAGAAAGTATTAGAAAAAAAGTTACTATATATATATATATATATGAGTGAAATAAACTTCTTTAAGTGTGTTGTTAATAAAAATAAATGTTTCCTTAAAAGAAGATGAGAGCATATACCAAACTGCTCAGAAGAAAAAAATAACAAAGGTCGGTTCAAGTGTGAATGAATGAGAAAATTCAAGTAATGCAGAAAGAAAAAAGCAAAGATACTAAGAGTTGGAGTTAATAATCAGATTCTGGGGTTGACATGGGTTGATAATTATTCTTGGGTTTTATATCATTCTTACTTAATAATTTTACTTTTAATATTTATATTTATGTTGATTTTGTACCCACTACTTGTATACTAAGAATATCTTTAACTTCTTACGATAAAAAACTAATATTTTTTGGGTGCATGACTATCTCTCCCAATAAGTATTGCTATTAGGAATCGAATATTTGACTTCATGGTCATCCTGACGATCTAGCGGGACCTTACAATAATAATTATACCCCACCTTCAAAAATAAAACTACTATTAAATCCAATATTAATTGAAAAAGACTTGGGCCATCTTGGTGTCCTGGATTATCAAACAAATTTAAGTTTAAAATAATGTATCCAAGACTTTAATGGGTTCACTACTATTTTGGGTTTTGATTCTTACACCTTACTTTTAAATTTCATACCCCAGTTTTTTAATGAAATCATGACCATAACAAGGTTATAATATTTAAATGACGGAATCCAAAATCAAAAGTTGAAAACCCATAATTTGGAGTTAAGATTTTCTCTAATACTAGATAGTCCAATACTAAATACTTTAATATTAAATGAAATTATGACATATATCTTTCCTGAAAAAAATAATGATATAAATTTTAAATTATTTTTAAATAAAAAATAAGCAAGCCCAATGTTTTGATCCTCCAAGCCATTGTTAAATAGAATAAAGAAAAGGTAAAATATTTTGTTTGGTTTCTCTCTCTCTTGTTCTTATTGTTCCTTCTTTTCCATTTCATCGAGTCACTGCATTTTGGAAGATCAATCAAAATCAACTTAGACCCATCTCTGCTTTCAGGTAAATTATTTTTTCATTTTTCAATTTAATAAATAAATTTTATTTCTTGACAATGTTAAGGTTTTGATTTGATTATTGCAGCTTCATCATTATGGCATATGAATTAACTGAGATTAAGAGTAAGTAACCATTACTTCAAAATTTATATTTTATGTCAAATTACATTAACATCCTTTAACTTAATTACACTCGTCACAATACACTTACCTCTTCTGAAGAAGGTAGTGTAATTGAAATTACACCGATCTCTTTGAACAAGGTGAGTGTAGCCTTTCAAACAAGAGAGTTTTCCGTGTAATTAAGATACCTTAGTGTACTGTACAATGTTTTAAATTATGGTTGCGCTTACTATGATTGTGGCCATTACGACACGGATCGTTGTCATTGCAGTGTGAATTATTTTGTGATTAAAAAAATATTTTTGAATTCAACGTGATTCGATGCAGTTGCGTCATTGTTATTCAGTTTCAGACTATATATCGGTTTTTTAAGTAAAGAAATGTTCACTTCAGACGTTCACACGCCTATTTGGTTGTACTTTTATTAGAAATCTATATTTGAAAATGCTGAAATTTAGATCTAATGAGAACCTGAATTTCATAGAAGTTATTGCAGCAATTGTTTGTTAAAGTGTGTAATTTAACAGATAGTCTCTTATTCTAACTATAATCTTTCACAACCATTTGTGTACTTGGATATTTGTGAAAGTATGTAATATTTACAATCATTTTGAATATCTAATTAATCATTACATGTCTTTTAACATTGCAAAATTTTGGCAGAGATTGGTATAGGCCTCATTGGTTTTGGCATCTTTTTCACGTTTCTTGGCGTAGTTCTTTTCTTTGACCGTGGCTTGCTTGCTCTGGGAAATGTGAGGCCTGCTTTTAGATTATAATTTTTCTTTACATTTTTTATTTATTTTTTGGATTAGAGATAGGCTTAATGTTGGTTTCGGCACTATGCGTTGTGGAATCAGATTTTTTGGTTGGCAGGGGTAGCAATTTTGATTGGTTGGCGTTCCATGTGGAATCTCTTCACTAATAGAACAAACTATAAGGTATAGTAGTGACTGGTAAATTTTCAGCCAATTAACAAACCATTCTATGTTCTCTCTCGTGATGATGATTATTGAAATTGAATACTAGCCGACTGTTGGAGACGTTACACAATTGTGTTTTCGAGTTGTGTGGTAAGGGTGTCCTCAATCAAAATTTGTTTAAATCGGTCAAAATTATGCTTGGAATTGAAATATCCTCTCCGTGTCTGCTGAACAAGATAGATTAGTTTGCATATTACATAAGTGTACAAGATATAACAGACAGTTGTCTAGCAATGAAATTATAATGATAGAACGATATCTATACTCTATGCGACAAGAAGTGCCTTCAGTCTTTCAGTATCATTCATCTCTGACCAATTTACATATCTGTTTGATAATTGATGCCCTAGTAAATTATCTTTGCCATACTGCATAAATTTTCTAATAATGTGAAATATATGTCATTAAATTGAAAATCTAGTTGAGAACTTTCCAGCATTCTAAGAAAAGTGCACGAGGTTTTAGCTGTAACATATGAAATAACTCAAATTTATTTATGACAACATATGGATAATGGAATTTCAATTGTTCAGTTCCTGATGCCTCATTCATTAAGCGGTTATGGACAATAATATTTGCAACATACTAGTGTCTGATCTAATTGTTTATATGATTGTATGAGACTATGAGTAATAGAAATTGGAACTTTTTACTTCCGAATCATACTTGTTCAGTTGCGTATTAGAGATTCTTTCTCAGCATCAATAGAAAGCAATTGTTCTTGTTAACATTTTAGGTCAGTAATTAGTTTTATTTGAAAAACTAAGACATGAACCAAATAATTGTTTTGTTGACATCTAATCAAGTGCAATATTAGACTTACCTTTCCTTTAAGAGTTGTTTCGGAGCTTCAAGTCTGACAGATGTTCTCCATTCCATTCTTTGCTATTCTATGACTGCATTGCATGTTATCCTTAATTCTTTAATGATTCATTCTGTAATCTATATGAAGATAAATATCACTATTTTTCACTTTTGCAGGGTTCGGCATCATTTGTTCTAGGCCTCTTCCTCATTTTTGTGAGGTGGCCAATAGTTGGTATACTATTTGAAATATACGGTTGTGTTGTTCTATTCGGGTTAGTTGATGGCTTTCTACTTGAGCTTTATAAGACTGCAATACTTATCATTGTACACTTATAATTGATGCTTTTGGTTGCAGTGGCTTTTGGTCATCTGTCAAAGTGTTCCTCTATCATATCCCTGTTGTCGGATGGGTTATTCGGTTCATTTCTCGTAAGTTTTTAATGTGAAATTTCATTTTCAAGATTTCTTATTTTGATTAATGTTTTTAAATCAAACTTATATATAGTGTGAATTAATATGGTTTTGAGCTACTATTTCATATAAAAAGTGGGATGACTTTGGTGATGTAAATGTGTCTATATCAATTCTAACATGCCACAAGTTAATGTAAAATGCAACAAATGAAGAAGATAATGCTTTGGGAAGAAGAACCAAGATTAAAAGTGATAATCTGATATCTACAACAATAGAACAAAATACTGCATTCAGCATACACTAATCTGTATCTTGCTAATTGAATTCATTAGTTTTTTTATTTTACTTGTTTCATGTTCCTGTTTTAATGCATGAAATATACAGAATGCGAATTTCATACAGAATTTGTTAATTTCAACAAGGAGTGTGTTTGATATCAGATGATATAGTTTAATGTTTCTTTTAGTAGGACTTGAACATTAGTTTTTACTATTTTGCAGCACCTTGATGGTCTCAGAGGTGGATTGGTTCTTGGTATATGGAGTTTGGCTATGTGTTATGTGCAAATGTTAAGTTAAAAGTATAATGACATGTAAAAGAGAAGTAGGAGACTATATATATTATCATCATCATCATCATCATCATCATGTTATAATTGTAAAACAGCAATACAAGTTAATCATGTTGTCTAGTTTGTGTCCATTGGTTTTTAATCTTAGCCTCATTTATTATAAGGAAAAAAGTTAAGATGGGTTATTCCTAAAGTGCCAAATGAGTTATTCCCACATCAATATGTTTGAGCCAAAATATGTGGAGACATGCACGTATGAATTAAAGAAGAAATAAGAACCTTTGCTGAATATATATTGGTTAAGCAAATAAAAGGTAAGATTAAAAGTATACTGCACATAATAATGTACAATGCTTATTAAATTCTGATTACAAATATTACCAACATAAGCTTATGATAAGTTATGTTGGGAATCCTATATTCATTTTTGTGGTGCAAGTGTCTCTATTAGATTTAATGCCAAATATTGTGTCAATTCCTGAGCTTCATTTGCTAGATTATGAGAAAGCCAACATCACCAACTTTCTTTTTCCTCTTTGAAAATAGCCAAATTGACTACTCATACTTACAAAATGTAAATATTTAATAGGCAATTAAAAGTTAATATTCTCAACCCAAAAAAACTGCTAATCTTCTTGAAATAGACTATGGTACATGAGGAAAAGACCTATGCTTTCGTATTTTACAAAGATAACATTTGAAAATATCTCTTTCAACTCTCAACAATGTATTTTTTGATATTTTTTATTTATCTAAGGATTTAATAAAACTTTATACCATTAAACAACTACACTGTTGATATTTAAATTATATCTACTAACAAAAGAATAATAATTATTTATTGATTTTTATAGTGGGGATGTAACCAAAAATTGCTTTAACACTGAGTTCTTCGTTTTGTTGTATCAATTTTATTTTGTATTTTGTGTGAGACATTCAATCAAACATTTGAAGTACAATCAATTTCTCTCTCTCATCGATCCCTTTCTCTTTCTCTCTCTAACATTTCCACAATCACATCATTTCTGCAGATTGGGATTAGGTTTGATCTCTTTTCTTCTTCTACAGATCTCATTTTTATAATATTCTGTGTTTTCTTTTATCATTTATTACAATCATTAGCCTTGAGGGTAGGAAGCTCGCTTTAATTATTCGAATTCCCTATTGCAAAAAATATATATTTAACTTTTATGATTTCCCTTTTAGTTTTTCTTTCTTCATTCCAAGTATTGATTCCTTGTTATCTATATCATTTTTTACTTCTTTGATAAATAGATGAAGTCTCTAAGTAATTGGCATTTCTTAAAGCATCTTTTGGAATTCAAGTGATCTTAATGCTGTTGAGAAAATTTGAAGTTGACTTTATTTGTACATTGCAGATCAGTGCTTTGGTGCTGAACACCGGCTACGATGAAGAAGGTTATTGGTCAAACTGTTAGAGACCTGTAAGTATAACTGTTTGTTGTATATTAATGTGTGCTTCGATCTTCAATCTCACATGTATATAATTACTACTTTAGCTGTTTATTCATATTTCAATCTGACATGTAAATGTTTTCTCTTCCATGTATTCTTGCAGTAAAAGAGAAGTAAATAAGAAAGTGCTGAAAGTTCCTGGGATTGAACAGAAGGTACATGTTTTCTGCTTTTGTTAAAGGATTTATGTGAAGTCTGATCTTATTCTTCTATAATTCTTGCTCATGAAATAGATGTTCATTATTATGACGTTGTATTTTTCTTTTTTTTGCAAAATCTAATTTAGATTAGTTGTTTTCTCTCCCCTCTTTCAGGTTCTTGATGCTACCAGCAATGAACCTTGGGGTCCTCATGGAACACTTCTTGCAGACATTGCCCAGGCAACCAGAAACCCGTAAGAACTCTTAATCTTATGCTTGATATAGTGTTGTTTTAGTACAATGAATCTCATTTTTTTAGTGTCGCTGCAGTCATGAATACCAGATGATAACAGCAGTAATCTGGAAGCGAATTAATGACACTGGCAAGAATTGGCGGCATGTCTACAAGGTTTTCACCCACTATTTTATGTTTTAGTTGCATTTGCTCCTGGATGCTGCTAATGCTGTTTACTTTTTTTTAATGTTGCAATGATATTTATTGTTCCATTAACACTTCAATATACTCCTGAACGTACTCCATTCATGGCATATGTCTCAGTACTTGTTTATATCCTTTGAAATCATGATAGGTTCTTGTATGTTAAGAATTATGTCTTAGGACTGTAGTTCTTTTCTTATGTCTCTATACTAACTGCTCATTGCTAATGACAGGCTTTGACAGTACTGGAGTATTTAGTGGCTAATGGGTCAGAGCGAGTCATAGATGAGATCAGAGAACATGCTTATCAAATATCAGTAATTTCCATTTACTCAAACCTATTTAAACTTTGTATACTTTTAGTCCTCCTCATCTTTTAGCAAGCCTAGCAATCCCATGATTATGGATGTATTGGTGAATCTTAGAGGCTACATCATGTTGATATTTTTTGTACGACAAGTGAATTCAAGTAACAAAACCGGTTAATATCGGGATATCATCCTCAAAGAACAATTCAGATCTATACTATTCTCTAAAATAGTAAATTGAATAGATATGTACAAAGTTGAGAAATAATATTGGTCATTGATTTGAGTTATCAGAAAACAGTTAATTTAAAATGGTTTTCTAAAACAAAATAAAAATGGTTGTGAATGACTTTCATCATTCATTCTCTTTGTAATATTTAGATTCAATTCTATAAAACTTGCGAAGTTATTGATCTCGATACAACATTTTCTTCGAATCATCTATATCAATTCTTTGATTACAAATCCTTAGATAATTCATCAAACACCAATTTTTGGATATTTAATCAATTATCTAGCATTAAATCCAATGTGAAATCAATTCATATATCATTGTCTATTCCTAGATTAATGACGAATCAAGAAAGATTATCTAGATTCGATTACAAGTTTAGTTAAACTTAGATCCAAGGTCAAAAATCTAGTAATTAAAAAGAATCAAGCATTAAGCACATGATAAACTTTCCAAAATCAAACAACAAAGTATATTTTCAAATTGAATCCAAAAATACAAGAGTTAGAATATTACATTTTAATTCCAACACAGAGAGAACTAGCCACTCATCTTAGGCAATATAACACCAGAATGTTGTGAATTACAAGAAAATCCAGATCTAAAGTCGTTCCCACGACTTCTCCCCTTCTCTCATGTGTTTCTCTCTCTAAAATCTATTAAGAAAATGCTTTGAAACTGATTGGAACTTCGTGTTCTTTTTTGTAACCGCCTATATCTGATTTAGCGTTGTAGGCTCTCGCTCAAGCTAGAGATTCTCGCTTGAGCGAGCAAGACAATTGTGTGCCTCGCTTGAGCAAGGTGCACTCGCTTGGGCGAGAGACACGCAGAGATTTAGGCTCCAAAATAAGGAATTGCCGCTTGAGCGATAGCCTCTCGCTTGGGCGAGAGAACAACTTGATGCTTGGGTGAGCCTGTGACTTGAGCTAGGAAACCAGAGAGCTCCTTTTACGCAGATTCCTCCAATTCCATCTTTTCTAATCCTCATTCTCCTATAATTGACACAAAAACATGTAAGGTCCTTAATCAAGATTAATCACACTAAATTCTTTAGAGTTGTGCAAAATTTTCATCATAACTATATAATAAGTGCCCAAAATTATATGGATTTCCTTCACCAACATGGCACTTAACCCATCACCACAAGGATGAACATTGATGCTGATGATGAGCAGGAAAATTCTAGTCTTAGGGCTGTGTGTATGTTTTGATTGTAACTTTGTTGTTTTTATGCTTGATGTTTATGACTTAGTTGGTTGTACGCTTATGACAATTTCCAATTATGTATGAACATATTTGCAGTTTCAATGTTTAATGCTATTTGGATTACTGATTTATGTCAAATGATTGGCACATATTCATATTGTTCATAAAATCTGACATTGACAAATGTGTGTATGTATATATATATATTTATTATATTCTTGTTATTTTTTAAAGTATTTTGCCTATGAAATACATGATTGTCAAAAGTGGATCTATTGCCTACTAGCAACTTCAATAGGCATTGGAACACATTGCAAAAATTAAAATAAAACAAGAACACATGAATATTGAAAGAACTCACCAAGAATGCAAGGGTACAGCTAGAACTCATGAAAAAAGAAATTAAAAACTAGAACGCATAAATATTGTTGGAACTCATAACAAGAAAGTTAAAACAAGCAAAAAAAACAAAGAATGTGATGATACTTTTGAAACTCGTCGTGAAAACAAGGATACTACTAGAACTCATGACAAGAAAATTAAATATGAGAATGCATGAATACTGCGGAACTCACCAAGAATACAAGATTACTGTCTTAACTCAAAAATTCAGCTGAGGCTCGAGTCATGGAGAATAATAATTTAAAAATGAGAAATCAAGAATATTGCCGGAAGATAGAAATTAATATGAGACTCATAGTCTTATAAAGTAATAATTTAAAAGGGAGAACACATTAATATTAATATTAATATTGCTAGAACTTGGAAATTTACATGAGGGTGATTGTCAATGCAAAAGTTCTAATATGGAAGCATTTATTATTTGAACGTAGAGAGGATTGTTAGACATGAGAAGCCCTCCAAGTTCAAATGTTTTCTAATAAGTCAAATTTGAGTTATATCTCTAAAAAGTATAGGAATGCCAATGTTGACCCAAAAATGGATATTTAACAAAGTTATAAATTATAAATGTTATCTATGCCTTCCTTTTTCCAGACAATGGGACAAAATTGTCTCCAAAAATAGGTACATGATGCCATAAAAGGTTATAATTAAGTAACATTGTAGCAGAAAGTATTAGAAAAAAAGTTACTATATATATATATATATATGAGTGAAATAAACTTCTTTAAGTGTGTTGTTAATAAAAATAAATGTTTCCTTAAAAGAAGATGAGAGCATATACCAAACTGCTCAGAAGAAAAAAATAACAAAGGTCGGTTCAAGTGTGAATGAATGAGAAAATTCAAGTAATGCAGAAAGAAAAAAGCAAAGATACTAAGAGTTGGAGTTAATAATCAGATTCTGGGGTTGACATGGGTTGATAATTATTCTTGGGTTTTATATCATTCTTACTTAATAATTTTACTTTTAATATTTATATTTATGTTGATTTTGTACCCACTACTTGTATACTAAGAATATCTTTAACTTCTTACGATAAAAAACTAATATTTTTTGGGTGCATGACTATCTCTCCCAATAAGTATTGCTATTAGGAATCGAATATTTGACTTCATGGTCATCCTGACGATCTAGCGGGACCTTACAATAATAATTATACCCCACCTTCAAAAATAAAACTACTATTAAATCCAATATTAATTGAAAAAGACTTGGGCCATCTTGGTGTCCTGGATTATCAAACAAATTTAAGTTTAAAATAATGTATCCAAGACTTTAATGGGTTCACTACTATTTTGGGTTTTGATTCTTACACCTTACTTTTAAATTTCATACCCCAGTTTTTTAATGAAATCATGACCATAACAAGGTTATAATATTTAAATGACGGAATCCAAAATCAAAAGTTGAAAACCCATAATTTGGAGTTAAGATTTTCTCTAATACTAGATAGTCCAATACTAAATACTTTAATATTAAATGAAATTATGACATATATCTTTCCTGAAAAAAATAATGATATAAATTTTAAATTATTTTTAAATAAAAAATAAGCAAGCCCAATGTTTTGATCCTCCAAGCCATTGTTAAATAGAATAAAGAAAAGGTAAAATATTTTGTTTGGTTTCTCTCTCTCTTGTTCTTATTGTTCCTTCTTTTCCATTTCATCGAGTCACTGCATTTTGGAAGATCAATCAAAATCAACTTAGACCCATCTCTGCTTTCAGGTAAATTATTTTTTCATTTTTCAATTTAATAAATAAATTTTATTTCTTGACAATGTTAAGGTTTTGATTTGATTATTGCAGCTTCATCATTATGGCATATGAATTAACTGAGATTAAGAGTAAGTAACCATTACTTCAAAATTTATATTTTATGTCAAATTACATTAACATCCTTTAACTTAATTACACTCGTCACAATACACTTACCTCTTCTGAAGAAGGTAGTGTAATTGAAATTACACCGATCTCTTTGAACAAGGTGAGTGTAGCCTTTCAAACAAGAGAGTTTTCCGTGTAATTAAGATACCTTAGTGTACTGTACAATGTTTTAAATTATGGTTGCGCTTACTATGATTGTGGCCATTACGACACGGATCGTTGTCATTGCAGTGTGAATTATTTTGTGATTAAAAAAATATTTTTGAATTCAACGTGATTCGATGCAGTTGCGTCATTGTTATTCAGTTTCAGACTATATATCGGTTTTTTAAGTAAAGAAATGTTCACTTCAGACGTTCACACGCCTATTTGGTTGTACTTTTATTAGAAATCTATATTTGAAAATGCTGAAATTTAGATCTAATGAGAACCTGAATTTCATAGAAGTTATTGCAGCAATTGTTTGTTAAAGTGTGTAATTTAACAGATAGTCTCTTATTCTAACTATAATCTTTCACAACCATTTGTGTACTTGGATATTTGTGAAAGTATGTAATATTTACAATCATTTTGAATATCTAATTAATCATTACATGTCTTTTAACATTGCAAAATTTTGGCAGAGATTGGTATAGGCCTCATTGGTTTTGGCATCTTTTTCACGTTTCTTGGCGTAGTTCTTTTCTTTGACCGTGGCTTGCTTGCTCTGGGAAATGTGAGGCCTGCTTTTAGATTATAATTTTTCTTTACATTTTTTATTTATTTTTTGGATTAGAGATAGGCTTAATGTTGGTTTCGGCACTATGCGTTGTGGAATCAGATTTTTTGGTTGGCAGGGGTAGCAATTTTGATTGGTTGGCGTTCCATGTGGAATCTCTTCACTAATAGAACAAACTATAAGGTATAGTAGTGACTGGTAAATTTTCAGCCAATTAACAAACCATTCTATGTTCTCTCTCGTGATGATGATTATTGAAATTGAATACTAGCCGACTGTTGGAGACGTTACACAATTGTGTTTTCGAGTTGTGTGGTAAGGGTGTCCTCAATCAAAATTTGTTTAAATCGGTCAAAATTATGCTTGGAATTGAAATATCCTCTCCGTGTCTGCTGAACAAGATAGATTAGTTTGCATATTACATAAGTGTACAAGATATAACAGACAGTTGTCTAGCAATGAAATTATAATGATAGAACGATATCTATACTCTATGCGACAAGAAGTGCCTTCAGTCTTTCAGTATCATTCATCTCTGACCAATTTACATATCTGTTTGATAATTGATGCCCTAGTAAATTATCTTTGCCATACTGCATAAATTTTCTAATAATGTGAAATATATGTCATTAAATTGAAAATCTAGTTGAGAACTTTCCAGCATTCTAAGAAAAGTGCACGAGGTTTTAGCTGTAACATATGAAATAACTCAAATTTATTTATGACAACATATGGATAATGGAATTTCAATTGTTCAGTTCCTGATGCCTCATTCATTAAGCGGTTATGGACAATAATATTTGCAACATACTAGTGTCTGATCTAATTGTTTATATGATTGTATGAGACTATGAGTAATAGAAATTGGAACTTTTTACTTCCGAATCATACTTGTTCAGTTGCGTATTAGAGATTCTTTCTCAGCATCAATAGAAAGCAATTGTTCTTGTTAACATTTTAGGTCAGTAATTAGTTTTATTTGAAAAACTAAGACATGAACCAAATAATTGTTTTGTTGACATCTAATCAAGTGCAATATTAGACTTACCTTTCCTTTAAGAGTTGTTTCGGAGCTTCAAGTCTGACAGATGTTCTCCATTCCATTCTTTGCTATTCTATGACTGCATTGCATGTTATCCTTAATTCTTTAATGATTCATTCTGTAATCTATATGAAGATAAATATCACTATTTTTCACTTTTGCAGGGTTCGGCATCATTTGTTCTAGGCCTCTTCCTCATTTTTGTGAGGTGGCCAATAGTTGGTATACTATTTGAAATATACGGTTGTGTTGTTCTATTCGGGTTAGTTGATGGCTTTCTACTTGAGCTTTATAAGACTGCAATACTTATCATTGTACACTTATAATTGATGCTTTTGGTTGCAGTGGCTTTTGGTCATCTGTCAAAGTGTTCCTCTATCATATCCCTGTTGTCGGATGGGTTATTCGGTTCATTTCTCGTAAGTTTTTAATGTGAAATTTCATTTTCAAGATTTCTTATTTTGATTAATGTTTTTAAATCAAACTTATATATAGTGTGAATTAATATGGTTTTGAGCTACTATTTCATATAAAAAGTGGGATGACTTTGGTGATGTAAATGTGTCTATATCAATTCTAACATGCCACAAGTTAATGTAAAATGCAACAAATGAAGAAGATAATGCTTTGGGAAGAAGAACCAAGATTAAAAGTGATAATCTGATATCTACAACAATAGAACAAAATACTGCATTCAGCATACACTAATCTGTATCTTGCTAATTGAATTCATTAGTTTTTTTATTTTACTTGTTTCATGTTCCTGTTTTAATGCATGAAATATACAGAATGCGAATTTCATACAGAATTTGTTAATTTCAACAAGGAGTGTGTTTGATATCAGATGATATAGTTTAATGTTTCTTTTAGTAGGACTTGAACATTAGTTTTTACTATTTTGCAGCACCTTGATGGTCTCAGAGGTGGATTGGTTCTTGGTATATGGAGTTTGGCTATGTGTTATGTGCAAATGTTAAGTTAAAAGTATAATGACATGTAAAAGAGAAGTAGGAGACTATATATATTATCATCATCATCATCATCATCATCATGTTATAATTGTAAAACAGCAATACAAGTTAATCATGTTGTCTAGTTTGTGTCCATTGGTTTTTAATCTTAGCCTCATTTATTATAAGGAAAAAAGTTAAGATGGGTTATTCCTAAAGTGCCAAATGAGTTATTCCCACATCAATATGTTTGAGCCAAAATATGTGGAGACATGCACGTATGAATTAAAGAAGAAATAAGAACCTTTGCTGAATATATATTGGTTAAGCAAATAAAAGGTAAGATTAAAAGTATACTGCACATAATAATGTACAATGCTTATTAAATTCTGATTACAAATATTACCAACATAAGCTTATGATAAGTTATGTTGGGAATCCTATATTCATTTTTGTGGTGCAAGTGTCTCTATTAGATTTAATGCCAAATATTGTGTCAATTCCTGAGCTTCATTTGCTAGATTATGAGAAAGCCAACATCACCAACTTTCTTTTTCCTCTTTGAAAATAGCCAAATTGACTACTCATACTTACAAAATGTAAATATTTAATAGGCAATTAAAAGTTAATATTCTCAACCCAAAAAAACTGCTAATCTTCTTGAAATAGACTATGGTACATGAGGAAAAGACCTATGCTTTCGTATTTTACAAAGATAACATTTGAAAATATCTCTTTCAACTCTCAACAATGTATTTTTTGATATTTTTTATTTATCTAAGGATTTAATAAAACTTTATACCATTAAACAACTACACTGTTGATATTTAAATTATATCTACTAACAAAAGAATAATAATTATTTATTGATTTTTATAGTGGGGATGTAACCAAAAATTGCTTTAACACTGAGTTCTTCGTTTTGTTGTATCAATTTTATTTTGTATTTTGTGTGAGACATTCAATCAAACATTTGAAGTACAATCAATTTCTCTCTCTCATCGATCCCTTTCTCTTTCTCTCTCTAACATTTCCACAATCACATCATTTCTGCAGATTGGGATTAGGTTTGATCTCTTTTCTTCTTCTACAGATCTCATTTTTATAATATTCTGTGTTTTCTTTTATCATTTATTACAATCATTAGCCTTGAGGGTAGGAAGCTCGCTTTAATTATTCGAATTCCCTATTGCAAAAAATATATATTTAACTTTTATGATTTCCCTTTTAGTTTTTCTTTCTTCATTCCAAGTATTGATTCCTTGTTATCTATATCATTTTTTACTTCTTTGATAAATAGATGAAGTCTCTAAGTAATTGGCATTTCTTAAAGCATCTTTTGGAATTCAAGTGATCTTAATGCTGTTGAGAAAATTTGAAGTTGACTTTATTTGTACATTGCAGATCAGTGCTTTGGTGCTGAACACCGGCTACGATGAAGAAGGTTATTGGTCAAACTGTTAGAGACCTGTAAGTATAACTGTTTGTTGTATATTAATGTGTGCTTCGATCTTCAATCTCACATGTATATAATTACTACTTTAGCTGTTTATTCATATTTCAATCTGACATGTAAATGTTTTCTCTTCCATGTATTCTTGCAGTAAAAGAGAAGTAAATAAGAAAGTGCTGAAAGTTCCTGGGATTGAACAGAAGGTACATGTTTTCTGCTTTTGTTAAAGGATTTATGTGAAGTCTGATCTTATTCTTCTATAATTCTTGCTCATGAAATAGATGTTCATTATTATGACGTTGTATTTTTCTTTTTTTTGCAAAATCTAATTTAGATTAGTTGTTTTCTCTCCCCTCTTTCAGGTTCTTGATGCTACCAGCAATGAACCTTGGGGTCCTCATGGAACACTTCTTGCAGACATTGCCCAGGCAACCAGAAACCCGTAAGAACTCTTAATCTTATGCTTGATATAGTGTTGTTTTAGTACAATGAATCTCATTTTTTTAGTGTCGCTGCAGTCATGAATACCAGATGATAACAGCAGTAATCTGGAAGCGAATTAATGACACTGGCAAGAATTGGCGGCATGTCTACAAGGTTTTCACCCACTATTTTATGTTTTAGTTGCATTTGCTCCTGGATGCTGCTAATGCTGTTTACTTTTTTTTAATGTTGCAATGATATTTATTGTTCCATTAACACTTCAATATACTCCTGAACGTACTCCATTCATGGCATATGTCTCAGTACTTGTTTATATCCTTTGAAATCATGATAGGTTCTTGTATGTTAAGAATTATGTCTTAGGACTGTAGTTCTTTTCTTATGTCTCTATACTAACTGCTCATTGCTAATGACAGGCTTTGACAGTACTGGAGTATTTAGTGGCTAATGGGTCAGAGCGAGTCATAGATGAGATCAGAGAACATGCTTATCAAATATCAGTAATTTCCATTTACTCAAACCTATTTAAACTTTGTATACTTTTAGTTAATTGCTATGCAGGTAGTTTTCTTGAAAGAATCTACTAATTATAATCCAACCTGATAACTTGTAATTGTTATATGAACAGACCTTGTCCGATTTTCATTATATTGATTCCAGTGGAAGAGATCAGGGACACAATGTCAGGAAAAAATCCCAGAGTCTCGTTGTCCTTGTGAATGATAAAGAAAGAATCTTTGAGGTTAGGCAGAAGGCTGCCGCCAACAGGGACAAGTATGTTTTCTCTCACTAATTTTATTGGATGTCTTTCTGGATTATAAATAAATGTTTACTCACAGGGTTGAATATCTGAAATATGTGTGTGCATGAGTTTCTCGATTTTGGTTTTCTGGATTATAAATAAATGTTTACTTCCAGGTTTCGCAACAATCTATCAGGTGGAATGTATAGGCCTGGTTCATATTCAAATAGTGCTTATGGTGACAGATATGATGATCGTCATGGAAGCAGGGAGGAAGATAGAAATGACTATGGTTATGGAAGAGAAAGAGAAGGGGGCTATAGAGATGAGGATCGGTCTAGTCGTGATGGAGATCACCACAGCAGAGATTATGAGGAACGTAATGGCAGGGATGGCTACAGAAATGATGATTACAGGGGAAGAAGTCGAAGTGTTGATCACCAATATGAATCAAGAAGCAGGAGCTCTGATAGAGACCGTGATCGTAGTTATGAGGATGATGGACACTCATCTCGGTGCAAACCTATATACAATGCATTCCAATAAAATGTCCTTTTATTTTAAAACTCATTAAGGAAGAGCTAGTGCATCTATGCTCAAGTCTTATTTTATTTGTTTACTTGAAGTAAACACATATCCCAATAATCTCCATTGATTATAAACATAAAAAACTGAGCTCCTACGTGCTTGGGAATTTTGGAGTATAACCCTTGCATTAATAGTTAGAGTCCTAGAAATTTGTTTAGTTCTTGATCCTAGCTTTCTTGTCATCATTAGTATTTTTTTGTTTTTGCTTCAAGCTGGTGCATTGTAGGTTAGATTGTTCATCAATTGATTTGCGTATCTGTTATTTTGAGAAAATAAGCCTATATCTCCATTCTTTTCAGTTCAAAATTTTGATATTTATTGCTCTATGATGAACATTATTCATGCTTCTAACTTTATTTATTATGCAATCATCTCTCAGAGGTAGCAATGCTAAACCTGAAGACCGTTCTCTGGAAGCAAGGTAAACTCACCATAGGGATATTCTCCTCCTCCTCCTCCTCCTCCTCCTCCTCTCTGTCTCTCATTTATGCATATTGCTATAGGCATTGTTAAATTGATCATGTGAAATACAAATTGGCAGGCTTGAGCGAAAAATTTCTGAACAAAGTATTGGTGCTCCTCCTAGTTATGAAGAAGCTGTTGGTGAATCTCGCAGCCCTGTACACAGTGAAAAGTATGAGTTTATTGTATACTACAGAAAGCAATTGCTCATAACAAATATTTTACTAATGTTATCTTTGATTGCAGGGATATAGAAACTTCAGCAGCGTCTGCTCCAAGAGGTTCGTCTCCTCATGCTATTGATAATCCAAGCCAAACCTCTGCTCCTACAGCATCTTATCCTTTTGTAAGCAATAATCCAACTGAAGCAACTGCTGTTGCCAGTACTGCTGCATCTGAAAATCAAGAAATTGAGGCCCCTGATAATTTTTTTGACCCACGTGTTCCTCTACCAGGTATGATTACTTGTTTATATTATTATGTTATACTGCTGTTCAGTATGATTGTAACACAGAAACAGTTCCTCATTATTTGCTGTCCTGAAAAATTCCTGATTATGTTTGAGTTAAATTTTTTTTTGTTATTTACAGTTGTTCACATGTAAAAAAAAAAAAGCCGACCCCACCTAGTGGGGTAAATGGTTGTTGTTCACATGTCAAGTTATTATTAAGTATATCATCTTTCAGCTGAGGAGGTGGAGATGGGATTGCTCTTCTAAGAGTTGGATTGGAACTTCCTAATTTTGGAATATGCTCTTCATTTCAAAATTGCTTTGCATGCCTCTGTATTACAATTGAAGCACTCTGTTTTTTTGGTATTGAACATAAGTTCTCTTTAGATCACCCCTTAAGTGTTCCTGACTATACGCCTGATTTTATTCCATCTAAATCCTAACCATGTGATTGTTGTGCCGAACACCATGGGTGTCTCACACATAATTGCTTGGACAATATGAGGCATTGTGCAGCATGTCTCTGCTGCACACATGGTCAGGTAGCAAGGAGAGCAAGATGGGTGGTGTACCCTTTTATTGATGATTCTTCTTTGATTGTAGTTTTTTCCCCACTAGACTTAGTGCCATATTGATTGTGGAGTGGTATGTAGGCACCCTTTATGCATAAATGTGGAAGGCAACTTTTGAAACTGAACCTTAAGGTTGGTTAATAACACAAATTTCACTGAATCCAATAGTGGTAAACACTGGCCTTTCACCGTGAAGCTCATAATTTTGGTTCTTTGTATTTTTATGTATTTTGAGTAGTCAGTAGTGTATCATAGATCAGTACAGCATCATTTGTGGCCAAAACATTTCATTCATTCATTCGTTCAACATCTTGGTCCAATATATTTGTAAAATCAATGGCATGACCTATGGGACATTTGATGAATTATCAATTAGTAGTCATTTGGGTTTGAGTTTAATATCGATGGTCTTAAAGAAAATTCAATAATGATGATAATTTTGTGTTTCTTGTCAGCTGCCCCAGCCACATCTAATAATGTTGAAGTGGACTTGCTCGGCTCCCTGTCAGATTCATTTGCTTTGACTCTTGTGCCAGTTACATCAGCAACCGAAACTCCTGAAGGCAATGCAAACACGGGTTCAACAGCTTCATTTGCAGCACCATCTACTGGATCTAGTAATTTCAATCAGGTAGATATTAGTTTGATTGTTTGTACTTTCTAGTGTAAGAAAGTATTTCAATCTTGTTTTCCATGTATTGGCACGGTACTATAAATAATGGACACATTTGACTTGGAATTCTTCTGATTTTCACCTTTATGCCATATCTGTCCTTTTTTATTTAGCATGCATGATTGTAACTATTAGGTAGGTGAGTGTTTATCAAGAAATGCACCGTACTATTTGATACTAATCTTGTTTGTACACCATATTGTGGTAGAATTCTGAAAAGTAGAAGTTTTCTATTTGTAGTAAGGTCATAACTATTTCAGCAATTATTAGCTTTCAATAATCTTAGAGATACATCTGCATTTTAGTGTGTGTTTGGTATAGCTGCGAAATTTAGATTATAATTAATTATTAGTTGAACATGTTTATGTTTATGAAAAAAAGTTGTTTTTACATAGCAAATTATGAAAAAAGGATTTTAAGCTATTTGTTTATTATATTTAATTATATCAATTTTTTTAGAGGCATGTTGAGGAGGAGTATGTTGGGAACAGGTTTTGATGGGTGAAAAGCAATCAAGAAAAAACATCTAACCGCTCCTATATTAAGATGTGGATTTTAGTTTATTTTATTCAAACAAAAGAATTTCAAATTTTTTGTGGAAGAACTTATTTTATTCAAACAAAAGATTTCCAGCTCTTTACTGAACATAAAAGATTTTTATGAAGAGGTTTTCTAAAAAAACAGCTTAAATTTGGTAGAATAAGGTTTGCCAACATTCTCTTACACTTACTGTACAAAACAACCCCTCTATTTGTAAATTGTTATTGAAGAAATATATTTGTTGGTTTGATTTTTTTACAGTCTTTCGAAGATCCATTTGGTGACTCACCATTCAAGGCTGTTCCTTCCACTGAAACTGCAACATTTCGACCCCAGACTTTTCAGAGTTTTGAACCATCCCAATCAACTGCTCATAATGCGGACTTCGGGTCTGGGGACTCATTTTCTGTTGTACCACACTCTGCATCCGGTGCCGGTGACACTCAACCTTTCTCTACAACCTCTCAGTTTCTATCTCAAGATTTGTCATCTCCGCAGCAGGAAACTGATATTCTTGCTGACATTCTTCCTCCTGCACCATTACCTGGGATGACATCACAGCTCAACATTTCCGCTCCTGCTGGTTCTCAACCTTCACCTTCCTTTTTAGCTTCATCTGGTCAAATGGCATCACCATTTTCTGAACCGACTGGTGAAGTTACACATCAAAGTTTTTTGGCCTCAACTAGTCAACCTACACAAGGCATTTCACCTCCGGCCGATCAATTTCCACAGCAAGCCTTTTCAGCTCCTAATGGCCAACCGGGACAAGTACATTCTCCTTTTTCAGCTCCTAATGGCCAACCAGGACAAGTACAATCTCCTTTTTCAACTCCGAATAGCCAACCAGGACAATTACAATCACTTTTTTCAGCTCCTAATGGCCAACCGGGACAAGTACAATCTCCTTTTTCAACTCCGAATAGCCAACCAGGACAATTACAATCACTTTTTTCAGCTCCTAATGGCCAATCAGAACAAGTACAAACACCGTTTTCAGCTCCCACCAGTCAATATGGACAACAAACCTTCTCATCTCATGCTGGTCAACCTAACTTGCATGGATTTTCATTATCAACTGGCCAATCTACTAAGCTCCCTTTTGCTTCTCAAGGTGGTCAACCTGCGCAATCAATTGGTCACATGTATGGCAAAATCAACACCCAGGGTGGATCTCCAGTGGCTCCTAGCATGTCTCTTCAGTCCCAAAATGGATATAATGTGCATATGAACAGTGGGAACTTCCTGCCACAAGCTCCAACGGGACAGCCTTCACAGAGCACAAACTTTCCCCATCATGGAGGATCTCCTTCTCACACTACTTTCTCTATGGCTTCTCATTCTCCGACTAATCAAGCGTCACTGTTTAACAACCAGAACTTCACTGGTCAGCAGGGTGCAGTTTCAACTGGATCAAATTCTTTAGTTTCTCAACCATCTAAGGACAAGTTTGAGACAAAGTCAACAGTTTGGGCTGATACACTAAGCAGGGGGCTGGTTAATTTGAATATCTCTGGACGTGAGTGCTTACACCTCCCCAACATTTCTATTTTCATTTCCTCCTATTATTAATGATTGTGCTTACTTACACCTCGCCAACAATCTTCTTGTGCCATACCCATGTTCTTCAACCAAACCAAACTGGTCAAGTTTCATTTGGAACGTTGACCTTATCTGAGCATACTATTAACTTGTATGCATTTTATTTTATGCAGATAAGACAAATCCATTAGCAGATATTGGGATTGACTTTGAATCCATTAATAGGAAGGAAAAGAGAATGGAGAAGCCCACCACACAAGCTGTAACATCAACTGTTACCATGGGTAAAGCTATGGGATCAGGTTCAGGTATAGGTCGGGCTGGTGCTGGTGCTGGTGCTGGTGCTGGTGCTGGTGCTATCAGACCTCCTCCAAACCCTGTAATGGGTCTGAACATGGGCATGGGTATGGGCATGGGCAATGGCATGGGAGGCTATGGAGGCATGAATCCATCGATGGGAATGAGTATGGGTAATGGTCGGGGTATGGGTATGGGCATGGGCATGGGCATGGGCATGAACATGGGTATGGCACAAGGAGTCCAAATGCAACCCTCTACAGGATATCAGCAAGGGTCCAACATGCAAAGTAATTACAACCCCATGATGGGTCCAGGTGGTTATTCTCAACAGCCATATGGCGGCTACCGATGAGTCTCGATTGAGCAGAGCATTATTCCTAGATAGCATGGTGAAGAAGTACAATTACTTTGATTGTTTTGATACAAGTTGAGAGAGATTGGCATACCAATATACTAGTGCTATGAGTGATGATATCTACATGTTGAAAAATTGATGGTGTATCTTTTACAATAGTTGTAATTTTTGTGTAGAATGAGTGACATAGTGTGATGTATGTTTATTCTTGTTATAATATTAACATTCTTTTTTGGGTCACCTTTCTCTTGGTGCTTTGTGCATCAGTGTTGTGTACCAATGACTGGATATAATACAAGTATATAACCTTGCATGGGTTATTGCTTTCTATGTTTGTTCCTCGTTATTTCCTACACTACTAGTACCAGGTGGCTTGATATTAATATATTATTTTTCAACTTTCATTTAATGGTTGAAATTCAGTGGTTTTACGTTTTATGCTTGTTAGTTTCTTGCAGAAAGTCCATTGACACTTCAAAAGACAGATTCCAAGCCCGTTTGAGGGATTTTGTTGCTTTCTCTTTGTATATTTATTCCTTTGATTACAATAAATAATATGAATGAGATAACCAATTTTATCATTGCATTAGAGGAGTTTAACATATTCCTATAAGAATAACTCTAGCCTCCGTCATTGAAGGGCAACACTATCCACCAAATACACACACTTCTAATGCAACAGGGTTGCAATATGGCATATGATTGTTGAGCACCATATCAGAGACAATTATATGATAACTTCATTAATATCATTTCTGCAATCAACGATCGTATTGACCAACACTATCCACCAAATACACACTATGCTAAGGTTCCATTAGTATGTGTGAAAATTGGAATGAAGTGAGTAGATAGTAGGAAATATAGAAATTAGAGATTACGACTATTAAATATTAATAAGGAACAGTGTAAAACTGTAAAATGTTATATATTTTTAAAAATGAGGCATATGGTAACTTAATATTAATAAATTCTATAGATCTGTTTGGTTTTAACCAAAATTAAAATCAACATAAATCGATTATGCCAAAATAACTCTATTTTTCTTTATCTAACTAATCAAATACTATCACATATAATATTATTAATTTGAAAAAATAATTTAATATTTATTTAATACATATTTATCAAAATTCTATTAATAGTAATGAGTTAGATATATAAAAATGAGATAGAAAATCTAAATTCCAATCAATTAAACTCAAAAAGAAAATGGTTTGGGTTAGGTTTGGTTTGTTGGTGGCAGCAAAACCATGTGCACCATATGACAAGAGGTTGATGTCATGATTATGTATTTGTGTGAGAGGAAATGGATCCCACCCAATGACCCAATGTTTCCAATCTAACTCTCATATGTCAAACCCAACTAAGCTATCTAACACGCGTTCATCTTCTTCCCTTTTTCACATTCTCATGTTACATGATACACATACATATATATATATATATATATATATATATATATATATATATATATCCATAAATAATAGCCAAACACATAAAAGACACGCAAAGTACAACAACTTTTGAGAGCTATAAGACACCCCTTTCCCTGTTCCTCAATTCTAGCATAATTATTAACACCCGAAGATTACTTGCACTTACATTTTTTGTAGAAATATCATGTCTCAGTCAGATTATTCCCCAGCTTTTAACAAGCCCAGATTGGTTCTCAAGAAGGTTTTAGCCAAATCTCAACATGAAGGGGTTGGAGCTGTTGTTAGAAGAGCCATTGGAAGGTATATATATTCAGTCTTCCACTTATTTCTATCATGAATTTATTTAATAAACATCCTTTCATGTCATATTATTTTGGTTGCTCTCTTTATGTTAATGACTATTAATGAGATTAGTTCTCCATTCATATGGGAGGACAATAAATTTGGATATATAACTTTATCACAGGATCTATATATCAATTAAATAAGTCAAACTAAGTGTTCTCATATATGTTAATATGTTTGAGTATATATATTTATATTTATATTTATTGTAATTTGATTGGTTTATGATTCTCAGAAGTGAGTTGAAGAACTTGGATCCCTTTATAATGTTGGATCACTTCTCAGGTACAATTCTGACCTTATTGCTTCAACCCTTACTTTTTTCAATCTGTATTATATTTTTATAGTATTTTATTCCTGGTTTGTGTGTTTGACGTTGCAGTATCTCCTCCTGGAGGGTTTCCTGATCATCCACATAGAGGTTTTTAACTCAATCATATCATCATATAATCATATAATCCTACACTTTTTGGCTATATATGTTTTTTTCTTTACCCTAATGTTTTTATTTTATGTATTGATGCAGGTTTTGAGACTGTCACCTACATGCTAGAGGTACACATATATGTATATAGTTACATTTTCACTGTATAAATGGCTAACTTAATTGTATTTAGAAATTAAGGAACCTATGATTTGGATTTTAGGGAGGCATTACTCACAAAGATTTTGCTGGGCACGAGGGTACTATAAGAACTGGTGATGTTCAGGTAACAACGCAACATTAACATAATGATTCAAAAGGATAAATATTAATTAGAGACTTAAGAGTGTTATTGTGTTTCTTTTTTGGTCAGTGGATGACTGCAGGGAGAGGAATAATTCATTCTGAAATGCCTGCAGAAGCAACCAACAAGGGATTGCAACTTTGGATCAATTTATCAGCAAATAACAAAATGTAATATATATATATATATATCATGTTTCACTCAACGTTTCCAAGTTTTGTATCATTGATCACTATTTGACATTATATTATTTTCTCTTGGTCTTTTGGTTAAGGATTGAACCTAACTATCAAGAAGTTGTAAGTGAGAAGATTCCATCAGCAGAAGAAGATGGTGTTGAAGTGAGAGTAATAGCAGGAGAAGCAATGGGAATCCATTCACCTGTCTACACTACAACTCCAACCATGTTCCTTGATTTCTCAATGAAACCTGGATCTCAGTTTCATCAAATTATTCCAGAATCTTGGAACTCTTTTGTTTATGTAATTGAAGGAGAAGGAGTTTTTGGGTCTCCAAATTCATCACCAAATATGGCACACCATGTTCTAGTTTTGAGTAATGGTAATGGCCTTAGTATATGGAATAACTCTTCAAAGGGTTTAAGGTTTGTGTTGATTGGAGGACAACCAATTAATGAGCCAGTTGTTCAGTATGGACCTTTTGTGATGAATACACAACATGAGATAGACAAAACTATTGAAGATTATCACTATAGCAAAAATGGATTTGAGATGGGCAAATATTTCAAATCTCAATAGTTACTAAGATCAAGTTTAATTCTCTATTTCATGCTCACATTAAAATAAAATTATTGGAAATAAAAAGGCTCCTATCTTTTTCATTTATCATAACAATCTAAGTTAGGAACTGAAAATGAGTGAGAGAGATTGCTTATTCTGTCATTTTATTTCTATGTAGAAAAAGCTTCTCGAAGATCCAAACAGTTGTTGGAGCAATTATAGGGTTCCACTAAAGTCACCATGTATTCTTTTCTTAATTATTCTCTCCCTTGAGCACTACTTCACTTTCTCCCCATACCTCATTTTTTTCAGATTTCTTTTAGTTGAAATCCTTTGATATGTTTGTGGTAATTGAGTATATATAAAATTGTTTGTGTGTTTCTCTTTGTGGGATATTCTTACATATCAAAATTGTAGTTTTTTTTTATAAAATAATAATTTGTTCATGGGTAGTGTGAATAGACACATAAACTCTTGTTAATAGCCTCACCTTTTTAATCATCTAATAGTTTTAGATATTTTAAGGACAGTCGTTGAATATTTTACATAATGATTGGTTGTGATTGATAAGTCAATATCTATCTCCTTTTTGTTCATACATAGAAAAAGAATTTTGTCATCAATGTCCAACATATTTTTTGAATGCTGAGTTTTTAAAGTATGATATCAAGGTTTAATTATGTTAATGTGTACCGAAAATACTTTGGTAAAGTGATCTTAACCACTTGAAATAATAGATTTGTTCTTTAAAGTCTCATGAGGGATGACAAGGCAGTGATATCTTGGGGATGATATTGGATTGAAGATTGGTTTTGGAGTACTAGAACAATGTTGAATCGTGTTGAAGACCGACCTTGAACTGTTTTTGGTAGGTATCTGAAAAGGGATTCTAACCCTCAAGTTTGTATTTAAAGAGGGATAGTTTGATAATCTTACCTTGCGTCGAATGAATTTTTAATGACGTCATGGCTGAAGTTATGCTCCTTTCCTTCCAATTTATCAGTTCGGCAAGCCTATATATAAGGGTATGACCCTTAATTGCCCTTTAGTATTGTCTTCCCTTATAAGTTATCTTACACATCATACTCCGAACCTTATTGAAACTCGACAGGCTGATCTTGATCTTGGGTTTTGGTAAACATATTTGTCGACCCATTGACCTTGTGAGTTGCTCGTGGTCGGTTGATGCAACCCTCTTTGAAGCTGCCTTTGTTTTGGATAGTTTTAAGCTTGAAAACTGAGTTTGGAAACTCAAATTCGGTTTTGTGTTAGTGGGATTTTTAGGCTATTTTTGGATGGGGTTGTGTATGGTAATTGTGTGAGGTCTTGGTAGGTTATGTGTTAAGGCTTTGGGGATTGTTTGGTGCAGTTTGGAGAATAATAGTTAGGCTAGGTTTCTATTTGTTTAGGGTGTATTTGGGGGCTGTTTGGATGAAGGTATATGTATGTTTAGGGAAGTATTTGAGGCTGTTTTGTTTATGGATGGAATTTGTATGAAGATGGTGATGTATTTGAGGACATATATAAGGTTTGCACTTGGTTGGGATGGAATTGTGAGGGAAGTGATTTTGTTTGAGGATGATGGTGAATTGAATCGATGATGAACACATTTTGTTGGAAATTATGAAAGTGTGAATGATATGTGCGTGAGGCATTAGGGAAATGGGAAAGAATGAAGGTGAAGTGCCACAAACAAAGGATGCTTGATAAGCCAATGGAGTCTGTCACAAGCAAGGATGCTTGATAAGAATAAGGTATTCCCCACAAGGATAATTCCTTGATAAGAATGTAAATGCCACACAGAAAGGGTGATGAGTCTTAGAATGCCACAAGAACTAAGGTTCTTGATAAGTCCAATTGATTGTCACAACCAAGATAAGAGTAGGAGAAATTCTCAACTAAACACTTAGATTTTATCTCAAATTCAATTTGTTTCATTCATCATCAAAAGCGTACATAAATAGGAATTCAGAAATTGACCAAGTCCTAATTTGAAATTTAAAATCCTAATTAAACAGGTAATTAAAAGAGTTTAATGGTTGAGTTGTTTTGACATTTGAATTGGTCGAATTCCTTGAAGTATTCAGCCATGTGTTTATTTGTTTTGGGCAAATTGAATGTGGCTTGCTTGGTTGAGTTGATGTGGACGGATTCCACAAGGAAAAGGCTTGAAAATGAAAGTTTTAATTGCTTGGATCTTCACATTTTTTGCCATGAGTTTGAATTCAAATTTGAGCAAGTTGATTGCCTTATGATACTTGCAAAATCTGAATTGATGCTCAAGGATTCACACACCCCTTTTGAATGAAAAAAGGCTTTATTACTTGCCTTTCTTGGATGATCCATGTCTTCAATGCCTTGAATTACACATCCAACACATGTTTAAATCAAACAAGCAAAGTATTTACTCCTTTAATTCTTTTCCAATCTGAATTGATCCCATAAGGCAAGGATTTGAATTGACTTCCTCATTATGGTAAGTATTTCACACACCTCATCCACCTTGATTCTACATGCCTCTTGAGCTTTGACTTGAATGCCTTGATCCATTGTTTAAACTGAAAGGTCTTCATATGAAATGGCTGAACCAAATTCATGATTTAGCCATGATGCCTTGATTGATTTAGTCGTGCCTAATCAATCTAATTGGTCACTAATGGACCATGATACAAATAATTAAACTCTCAACCCTCATATTACATAATTTAAATAAAATACTTAATAATAATTTAAAATATTTCTAAAAATACCCACGAGAATTAATCTCATTTATTCTTGCAATAAAATTAAAACTACTACCCTATAATCACCTAAGGACATAAATGTGTTTCCTCCATGTAATCTCCATGGTCAATTGAATCCTTTGTGACCTTAAGAAATCTTGATTTGGCTTTGACCCTAGTCATAGAACTCTGTTGACCTCTCTTACCCCTTGACTCAGAACTTGGCTGGTTCACATCATCGGTCCAATGCATTTCTAGCATTGTTTGCTGGTCAACTGAGCCTTTCATTGATGGGTTATAAATTTTGGTAGATTATGTTTTTATGAAATATTTTTCAAGTTGGGAATTTTGGCCAAAGGAGACACATTTTGAACATTGTCATCTTTCTTATGTAATCACTTATGTCCTTCCCAATGTGTTATATGGTCGACGAGTATGCATTTTGAATCATCTCAAGTCTTCTTATACGACCACTTCTCATTTTCTCTGGAATTATGGCACATGAATAAATTGAGTTAACAACTGAAAGTAACCATAAAATTATTAATTTACATTTTTTCTTTTATTAAAAATATGGGTTTTTAACCTCATCCCCAATAATGTTGAGAGTCCCAAAGTGCAACATGTGCTATGCAGATTTGCTTAAGTTGAATCATGCAATGTGCTTCTACAGTTGGAAAAAAATGAATTGACAAATGCCACATAACATTAAAATTTCACAAAAAATATGCACCGCTTTGACATTTATGCCTTTTGTTCCCACTAATAAACAAAACAAGAATTCATATCAACCATCACAATGTTCAATCTTTTTATGCTACCCACAATCTGCCAAAGAACACCTTCACAAGTCTTTGTTTTGTAGTGAATATGCATAAACAATTTCAACACTCACGGGTTCATTCTATTCACACATCACAAACTCTTCAATATAAAATATTTTAACACTTGCCCTTTAAGTATTACCAACTAATTATTAATACATTCATATACATGTTCTTCTTTTGTACAAGTTTCTTCACCCCATTTTTCAGTTTCCTTTAATGGCTCCAATTATATTCATTACTCTTCTTACATCTTTTTTCAGTTACCCATTTGTGCTTATTGCTCAATCTTCAACTATCTCCAAGATTAATGTGGTGGGTACTGTTTATTGTGATACTTGCTCAACCACCATTTTCTCTAAGGAAAGCTACTTCTTGCCTGGTAATTAAGGAACTTTATATCCCATGATTAACATAAATCCTTCATTCAGTTTTGATTTTCAAATCCACTGTTTCATTAGTTTATACTATTAATGCAGAAATATCTTAGAGAAAAAATGTATATAATCATAGTTTATTATATATTGTAAATGCATCATTTCTCATTCATGTTTAATCATTATTTACTCTTCAAAAGAAATACAAATGAATGATGAATGATATATGTTTTTAGTGTTGATCGGGTAAGGCCGGAACGGGGAATCTAGTTGAGTATCCTGTTTCTAGAGGCTGACTGGAATGAGGCTTGGATTGCTAGTGGAGGTACCTGAAAAGGTTCTTCGATGCTTAAGTCAGTATGAGTTTAAGGAGAATTAATGGAGAATGAATGAGAGTAGATGGGAGTAAAAGCTAGTAATGAATGAGAGAGTTAAGATGCTTATGAGTGTGAGTGAATATTTATGATGTAGGAGAATGTGAAAATGTGAATGCTTCATGTAAGAGGACATTCTCTATTTATAGTAAATACTATGGCGACATGTCATCTATCCAGTGGTTGATAGTGACTTGACAGTGTGCATTGTAGAGGCATAGCAAGTTTGTCCCCATCGCATAGTAGGTTCGGTTCGTCTCTAATCATGTATGTGAGAGGGGGAAGGTTGGAGTTGCAGGCGGCGTGGCAGAACCCAATTGGGCAAACATTGAATGGTGTGAAAGACACGCAAAGTACAACAACTTTTGAGAGCTATAAGACACCCCTTTCCCTGTTCCTCAATTCTAGCATAATTATTAACACCCGAAGATTACTTGCACTTACATTTTTTGTAGAAATATCATGTCTCAGTCAGATTATTCCCCAGCTTTTAACAAGCCCAGATTGGTTCTCAAGAAGGTTTTAGCCAAATCTCAACATGAAGGGGTTGGAGCTGTTGTTAGAAGAGCCATTGGAAGGTATATATATTCAGTCTTCCACTTATTTCTATCATGAATTTATTTAATAAACATCCTTTCATGTCATATTATTTTGGTTGCTCTCTTTATGTTAATGACTATTAATGAGATTAGTTCTCCATTCATATGGGAGGACAATAAATTTGGATATATAACTTTATCACAGGATCTATATATCAATTAAATAAGTCAAACTAAGTGTTCTCATATATGTTAATATGTTTGAGTATATATATTTATATTTATATTTATTGTAATTTGATTGGTTTATGATTCTCAGAAGTGAGTTGAAGAACTTGGATCCCTTTATAATGTTGGATCACTTCTCAGGTACAATTCTGACCTTATTGCTTCAACCCTTACTTTTTTCAATCTGTATTATATTTTTATAGTATTTTATTCCTGGTTTGTGTGTTTGACGTTGCAGTATCTCCTCCTGGAGGGTTTCCTGATCATCCACATAGAGGTTTTTAACTCAATCATATCATCATATAATCATATAATCCTACACTTTTTGGCTATATATGTTTTTTTCTTTACCCTAATGTTTTTATTTTATGTATTGATGCAGGTTTTGAGACTGTCACCTACATGCTAGAGGTACACATATATGTATATAGTTACATTTTCACTGTATAAATGGCTAACTTAATTGTATTTAGAAATTAAGGAACCTATGATTTGGATTTTAGGGAGGCATTACTCACAAAGATTTTGCTGGGCACGAGGGTACTATAAGAACTGGTGATGTTCAGGTAACAACGCAACATTAACATAATGATTCAAAAGGATAAATATTAATTAGAGACTTAAGAGTGTTATTGTGTTTCTTTTTTGGTCAGTGGATGACTGCAGGGAGAGGAATAATTCATTCTGAAATGCCTGCAGAAGCAACCAACAAGGGATTGCAACTTTGGATCAATTTATCAGCAAATAACAAAATGTAATATATATATATATATATCATGTTTCACTCAACGTTTCCAAGTTTTGTATCATTGATCACTATTTGACATTATATTATTTTCTCTTGGTCTTTTGGTTAAGGATTGAACCTAACTATCAAGAAGTTGTAAGTGAGAAGATTCCATCAGCAGAAGAAGATGGTGTTGAAGTGAGAGTAATAGCAGGAGAAGCAATGGGAATCCATTCACCTGTCTACACTACAACTCCAACCATGTTCCTTGATTTCTCAATGAAACCTGGATCTCAGTTTCATCAAATTATTCCAGAATCTTGGAACTCTTTTGTTTATGTAATTGAAGGAGAAGGAGTTTTTGGGTCTCCAAATTCATCACCAAATATGGCACACCATGTTCTAGTTTTGAGTAATGGTAATGGCCTTAGTATATGGAATAACTCTTCAAAGGGTTTAAGGTTTGTGTTGATTGGAGGACAACCAATTAATGAGCCAGTTGTTCAGTATGGACCTTTTGTGATGAATACACAACATGAGATAGACAAAACTATTGAAGATTATCACTATAGCAAAAATGGATTTGAGATGGGCAAATATTTCAAATCTCAATAGTTACTAAGATCAAGTTTAATTCTCTATTTCATGCTCACATTAAAATAAAATTATTGGAAATAAAAAGGCTCCTATCTTTTTCATTTATCATAACAATCTAAGTTAGGAACTGAAAATGAGTGAGAGAGATTGCTTATTCTGTCATTTTATTTCTATGTAGAAAAAGCTTCTCGAAGATCCAAACAGTTGTTGGAGCAATTATAGGGTTCCACTAAAGTCACCATGTATTCTTTTCTTAATTATTCTCTCCCTTGAGCACTACTTCACTTTCTCCCCATACCTCATTTTTTTCAGATTTCTTTTAGTTGAAATCCTTTGATATGTTTGTGGTAATTGAGTATATATAAAATTGTTTGTGTGTTTCTCTTTGTGGGATATTCTTACATATCAAAATTGTAGTTTTTTTTTATAAAATAATAATTTGTTCATGGGTAGTGTGAATAGACACATAAACTCTTGTTAATAGCCTCACCTTTTTAATCATCTAATAGTTTTAGATATTTTAAGGACAGTCGTTGAATATTTTACATAATGATTGGTTGTGATTGATAAGTCAATATCTATCTCCTTTTTGTTCATACATAGAAAAAGAATTTTGTCATCAATGTCCAACATATTTTTTGAATGCTGAGTTTTTAAAGTATGATATCAAGGTTTAATTATGTTAATGTGTACCGAAAATACTTTGGTAAAGTGATCTTAACCACTTGAAATAATAGATTTGTTCTTTAAAGTCTCATGAGGGATGACAAGGCAGTGATATCTTGGGGATGATATTGGATTGAAGATTGGTTTTGGAGTACTAGAACAATGTTGAATCGTGTTGAAGACCGACCTTGAACTGTTTTTGGTAGGTATCTGAAAAGGGATTCTAACCCTCAAGTTTGTATTTAAAGAGGGATAGTTTGATAATCTTACCTTGCGTCGAATGAATTTTTAATGACGTCATGGCTGAAGTTATGCTCCTTTCCTTCCAATTTATCAGTTCGGCAAGCCTATATATAAGGGTATGACCCTTAATTGCCCTTTAGTATTGTCTTCCCTTATAAGTTATCTTACACATCATACTCCGAACCTTATTGAAACTCGACAGGCTGATCTTGATCTTGGGTTTTGGTAAACATATTTGTCGACCCATTGACCTTGTGAGTTGCTCGTGGTCGGTTGATGCAACCCTCTTTGAAGCTGCCTTTGTTTTGGATAGTTTTAAGCTTGAAAACTGAGTTTGGAAACTCAAATTCGGTTTTGTGTTAGTGGGATTTTTAGGCTATTTTTGGATGGGGTTGTGTATGGTAATTGTGTGAGGTCTTGGTAGGTTATGTGTTAAGGCTTTGGGGATTGTTTGGTGCAGTTTGGAGAATAATAGTTAGGCTAGGTTTCTATTTGTTTAGGGTGTATTTGGGGGCTGTTTGGATGAAGGTATATGTATGTTTAGGGAAGTATTTGAGGCTGTTTTGTTTATGGATGGAATTTGTATGAAGATGGTGATGTATTTGAGGACATATATAAGGTTTGCACTTGGTTGGGATGGAATTGTGAGGGAAGTGATTTTGTTTGAGGATGATGGTGAATTGAATCGATGATGAACACATTTTGTTGGAAATTATGAAAGTGTGAATGATATGTGCGTGAGGCATTAGGGAAATGGGAAAGAATGAAGGTGAAGTGCCACAAACAAAGGATGCTTGATAAGCCAATGGAGTCTGTCACAAGCAAGGATGCTTGATAAGAATAAGGTATTCCCCACAAGGATAATTCCTTGATAAGAATGTAAATGCCACACAGAAAGGGTGATGAGTCTTAGAATGCCACAAGAACTAAGGTTCTTGATAAGTCCAATTGATTGTCACAACCAAGATAAGAGTAGGAGAAATTCTCAACTAAACACTTAGATTTTATCTCAAATTCAATTTGTTTCATTCATCATCAAAAGCGTACATAAATAGGAATTCAGAAATTGACCAAGTCCTAATTTGAAATTTAAAATCCTAATTAAACAGGTAATTAAAAGAGTTTAATGGTTGAGTTGTTTTGACATTTGAATTGGTCGAATTCCTTGAAGTATTCAGCCATGTGTTTATTTGTTTTGGGCAAATTGAATGTGGCTTGCTTGGTTGAGTTGATGTGGACGGATTCCACAAGGAAAAGGCTTGAAAATGAAAGTTTTAATTGCTTGGATCTTCACATTTTTTGCCATGAGTTTGAATTCAAATTTGAGCAAGTTGATTGCCTTATGATACTTGCAAAATCTGAATTGATGCTCAAGGATTCACACACCCCTTTTGAATGAAAAAAGGCTTTATTACTTGCCTTTCTTGGATGATCCATGTCTTCAATGCCTTGAATTACACATCCAACACATGTTTAAATCAAACAAGCAAAGTATTTACTCCTTTAATTCTTTTCCAATCTGAATTGATCCCATAAGGCAAGGATTTGAATTGACTTCCTCATTATGGTAAGTATTTCACACACCTCATCCACCTTGATTCTACATGCCTCTTGAGCTTTGACTTGAATGCCTTGATCCATTGTTTAAACTGAAAGGTCTTCATATGAAATGGCTGAACCAAATTCATGATTTAGCCATGATGCCTTGATTGATTTAGTCGTGCCTAATCAATCTAATTGGTCACTAATGGACCATGATACAAATAATTAAACTCTCAACCCTCATATTACATAATTTAAATAAAATACTTAATAATAATTTAAAATATTTCTAAAAATACCCACGAGAATTAATCTCATTTATTCTTGCAATAAAATTAAAACTACTACCCTATAATCACCTAAGGACATAAATGTGTTTCCTCCATGTAATCTCCATGGTCAATTGAATCCTTTGTGACCTTAAGAAATCTTGATTTGGCTTTGACCCTAGTCATAGAACTCTGTTGACCTCTCTTACCCCTTGACTCAGAACTTGGCTGGTTCACATCATCGGTCCAATGCATTTCTAGCATTGTTTGCTGGTCAACTGAGCCTTTCATTGATGGGTTATAAATTTTGGTAGATTATGTTTTTATGAAATATTTTTCAAGTTGGGAATTTTGGCCAAAGGAGACACATTTTGAACATTGTCATCTTTCTTATGTAATCACTTATGTCCTTCCCAATGTGTTATATGGTCGACGAGTATGCATTTTGAATCATCTCAAGTCTTCTTATACGACCACTTCTCATTTTCTCTGGAATTATGGCACATGAATAAATTGAGTTAACAACTGAAAGTAACCATAAAATTATTAATTTACATTTTTTCTTTTATTAAAAATATGGGTTTTTAACCTCATCCCCAATAATGTTGAGAGTCCCAAAGTGCAACATGTGCTATGCAGATTTGCTTAAGTTGAATCATGCAATGTGCTTCTACAGTTGGAAAAAAATGAATTGACAAATGCCACATAACATTAAAATTTCACAAAAAATATGCACCGCTTTGACATTTATGCCTTTTGTTCCCACTAATAAACAAAACAAGAATTCATATCAACCATCACAATGTTCAATCTTTTTATGCTACCCACAATCTGCCAAAGAACACCTTCACAAGTCTTTGTTTTGTAGTGAATATGCATAAACAATTTCAACACTCACGGGTTCATTCTATTCACACATCACAAACTCTTCAATATAAAATATTTTAACACTTGCCCTTTAAGTATTACCAACTAATTATTAATACATTCATATACATGTTCTTCTTTTGTACAAGTTTCTTCACCCCATTTTTCAGTTTCCTTTAATGGCTCCAATTATATTCATTACTCTTCTTACATCTTTTTTCAGTTACCCATTTGTGCTTATTGCTCAATCTTCAACTATCTCCAAGATTAATGTGGTGGGTACTGTTTATTGTGATACTTGCTCAACCACCATTTTCTCTAAGGAAAGCTACTTCTTGCCTGGTAATTAAGGAACTTTATATCCCATGATTAACATAAATCCTTCATTCAGTTTTGATTTTCAAATCCACTGTTTCATTAGTTTATACTATTAATGCAGAAATATCTTAGAGAAAAAATGTATATAATCATAGTTTATTATATATTGTAAATGCATCATTTCTCATTCATGTTTAATCATTATTTACTCTTCAAAAGAAATACAAATGAATGATGAATGATATATGTTTTTAGTGTTGATCGGGTAAGGCCGGAACGGGGAATCTAGTTGAGTATCCTGTTTCTAGAGGCTGACTGGAATGAGGCTTGGATTGCTAGTGGAGGTACCTGAAAAGGTTCTTCGATGCTTAAGTCAGTATGAGTTTAAGGAGAATTAATGGAGAATGAATGAGAGTAGATGGGAGTAAAAGCTAGTAATGAATGAGAGAGTTAAGATGCTTATGAGTGTGAGTGAATATTTATGATGTAGGAGAATGTGAAAATGTGAATGCTTCATGTAAGAGGACATTCTCTATTTATAGTAAATACTATGGCGACATGTCATCTATCCAGTGGTTGATAGTGACTTGACAGTGTGCATTGTAGAGGCATAGCAAGTTTGTCCCCATCGCATAGTAGGTTCGGTTCGTCTCTAATCATGTATGTGAGAGGGGGAAGGTTGGAGTTGCAGGCGGCGTGGCAGAACCCAATTGGGCAAACATTGAATGGTGTGTCAGGAATCGTGGTACTTGACGTGAAGTGATGCAAGCCTCCAAGTTAGACTTGTTTGACTTAGGGGGACAAACTAGCCTTTTCAGGGACGTGGCAGAACCCAGTTGGGGAATGTATTTAATGAGACATCAATGACATTTATGAGGCTTATACGAGGATGACATAAGAGTCTAGTCCATGTCTATTTGTGCTTGGTTTGGTCGGGTGGGCCCCATCCTAGTCGGGTGAGGTACCCGATTTGACCGGGATGGAATAATATACGAGCTGTAAATAAGTCTTTACAGTGACAATGCATAGATATTACCATCAAACTCTTATTATATTTCTAACCTTATGTTGCAATCAGGTGCTGAAGTTCACATACAATGCAAATTTAGAGCAACCACACCAAAAAGCAGTGAGCAAATAATGTTGTCAGTGAACAGAACCACAGACCAATATGGAGTATACAAGTTGGATGTACCATCAGTTGATGGAATCAATTGTTTGGATGGTTCAGCAATAGTGTCACTCTGCCAAGCAAGTTTGATTGGAACCTCATATTCAAGCTGCAATGTTCCCTTTCTGAAAAGCACAACAAGTGAGATATCAGTGAAATCAAAACAAGATAACCAATGTATATACACCTTGAGTGCCCTTAGTTATAAGCCACCTCAAAAAAACACAACATTATGTGCTACAAGTACAACTACTTTGGATTCATCAAAATTCTACTTCCCTTGGCCTCCTTTTCCATCAACTCCTAATATTCCTCAAAAGTCAAAACCATAATCACTAGGATATTTTGCTAGTGTGTTTTCCTTGCTTATTCTTGTAATGATTATGTATGGAATGAGTTAGGTTATGATTGAGTGGTGAAAACATAGTAAAGAAAGTAAAATGTGATTGAGTAAATTATAGTCAATTGGGTTGCATAACATAGTACTCTTGTCCTTCCATGGCTAGATAGTAATACTTTTCCTTTAGATTACAACAAATTGTAACCAGTTAGAACTTAGAAACAAGAAAAATAGGAAGTTGGGTTGCATAACATACTCTTGTCCTTCCATTATATAGGAAGTTGATTGGGATAACTTCCAAACTAACTTCACATGGATCCAAATAGACCTATCTACATTATGTTTAACTTTAAAAACTCATTTATATCCTATGGATTTATGTTCATTAGAATATTCGTGAGCAATCAAGTTCCATTCTTATCTAAAGCACTCAATTCCTCTAGAATATCTTTTTGGCAACAATCATTTTTAACAACATAACTCGACATTATGTATATTTATGGTACATGTGTTTGACCTTGGTGTATCACCAATGTTCTCCCCTAGATAATTCAACTATAATTTTGCATTTGGCTTTATGCTTGCTTTAATGCACGAGCCTCATTGAAGTATAGTTTATCAAGTATGAGATCGATCTCAAAAAGATTTGGTGTAAATTTTAGATATTGTTAAATAAATTCTAATGTAGTAACATCATTAATGATTAATGAGTGAAGTTTGTAAAAATAGGATGAAAAGCAACTAATGAACTAAATCAAGTAGACAGAAATTACACATTAACTACGTCAATATTTTATCCAATTAAATTATACATAAACATCTTACAGCTAAGGTTGTGCTCACAAAAGATTTATACTTTTTTATGTCATGTTTGAAACTTTTTTACATTTTGCTCTTTTTTTATTATTATTTTTTTGTTCTTCTCTTTTACTATTTGTTAAGCTATATATTAATTTATATTTATTAATGAAAGTAATTAAATATGTAGATAGTTAAATAAATAAATAATTATTAGTAATTCAGTAAGGTACTAGAAATTTTATAATTAAAAAATATTATTAATTTGGTAAGTTTATTAGTAATTATTTATAGATGGGGCTTCTCGATTTTTAAAAAGAAGTTTGTAGCATTTAAAAATTGATTTTTACTTTTCAAAAACTATAGGAGCCTTCACTAATTTATTAGTTAGTTTTACCATGTTGAAATCTATCAAATTGCACTAATTACTTAACACTAAAATACTTACTAATAGTTATATAAGAGTTAATGTTCATTTTAGTCCCTTATATTTTTCGATTTTACAAGTTTAGTCATTTAACAAAGAAAAGACCTAAAATGGTCCCCAGAAATTTCAAATGCAAGTTAAAATAATCATTTTTGGGTCAAATTAATCTCTGCCAAGTGTTATAAAACATGTTAAAAAGGACTATTTTGACCTACATTTGAATTTTTTGGGACCATTTTAGGTCTTTTCTTTTTTGAAGGACTAAACTGGTAAAGCCGAAAAATATAAGGAAATAAAATGAGTATTTACTCTATGTATAATTAAATATATATATATATATATATATATATATATGTATATTTACTAATAACTTTACAAAATTAGGTAGATAATTAAATTAATAAAATAATTATAAAATAATTAATAATCTTACCAAATTCCTAATATTTATTTAATTATAAAATTAATAATAATTTTAAAAAATCACTATTTGTTTATTTAATTATCTATATACAATTATTTCAATTAAAAATTACAATGTAATTAAAAAACTAAAAAAAAATACTTGATAAATAATATATGTCATTAGTTCCCTGATCCGTTAATAAATTACTTAAACAACTATAAGCTTTTAATTATCGTCATAACTACAAATTCACGTCTACAAGTTCACAATTACACAGTACATGTTCACAGTTATATGTTAGTTTTGCCGCCAAAAGCTCATAGTGTAATTATCTTCGGTTTGACTTTTATTTTAGTTTATGAACTAAATAGGAGACAATGGAGTCGATCCTTTATGTTGATTTTGTTATCTTAATTTTTGTTGTTGATGTATGTTGTGATTACAATGTGTGTGGATGGATTCGAGTAGTTCAGTACCTTGACTCTTCTCATTCATTCATATTTAGATTCGTCCTTGCTAGGTCGTGCATGAATAAACTTGAGCCAAATCCCAACGAGTCCACGAGTACTCAAAAGTTTAGAAAAAATTAAAATAAATATACGAAACTCATACAATTATTTTATGTTTATTCTCTATATTCCTATGAGAAAATACTAAAAAATTACAAAGAAATCTAATTTAAATACTATAAATTTTTTGTAACAAAAAAAACACTATAATTTTTTTAATTAAACATAACTCATTTTACTAAAACAAACATAAAACAAAATTAAAATTATTAGTTGAACATAATATGACATGAATTAAGAACGGATACACAAGACCCAATGTGGGTAGCCATTAGAATGGAAAGATGGGAATTCAAAAATGTAGTGAAGACAAAAAGAGTAACTATGAGAGAATTAAAGGATGATTGAAGGGTTTGGCATAAATTTGTATGTATTATTTAATAATAAATGTTAAAAGTGTGAAAATTGTTTGGGTTGGGTTGAATACTTGAATCCACGATTGAATGTGGAAATTGTAATAATCTCTTAATATTTCAACAACTTCTACAGTTACTGCCGTCTTTCTTCTTCTTCTGGGTATCATCAATCTTTTCTTTTCTTTTCTTTTCTTTTCAATTTCTTCCTTTCTTTCTTCTTTCAGATTATTCATTTTTTATTCATTGCTGTATTTATACGCAGAGTACCAATTATCATATTTTTCTTTTACAGAATTTCAATTCCCAATCCATAAAGCTTCAATCTTTGGTTATTTCTCTGTGTCAAATAAAATGGGTTGCTTTTCATGTTTTGAATCGTTGGAAGATGAGAAGCTCAATACTCATTCTGAGCAGCAATATCAGCACCAGCAACAACAACAACAACAACAACAACAAACCAATCATAATCTTCGCAAACACCAACCTCCTACTCCTCCTCATATTTCCAGAATGCCCTCTGGTTTGTTTTTATTTTTAATTTAATCTATTCAATCTGATTAGATTATTAAATATGAATCTCTATCACTTGATCTCAATTGTCATTTATTATTGAATTATTCTATCTGGTTATAATTATTTGTGTTGGTGTATTATTTTGAATTGTATGAACAGACAAATCACAATCTAGAACTAATCGGGATTCGAAAAGGGAAGAGCCTGCTCCTAATGCTATTCATATACCTGGTGTCCAGATTGCTGCTCAAACTTTTACTTACCGTGAACTTGCAGCCGCAACCAAAAACTTCAGGCCAGAGTCCTTTATAGGGGAAGGTGGTTTTGGATGTGTGTATAAAGGGTGGCTGGAAAGCACTAATCAGGTAAAATGAAGTGACTTGATCGTCGATGACATCCTCTTGTTATTTCGTTAAGAAATGAGGAAGAATCCGGGCCGTTTGTCACTGATGTTCATTTACCTTCTTTGCAGATTGTTGCTGTTAAACAGTTAGACCGAAATGGTCTTCAGGGTAATCGTGAATTCCTCGTGGAGGTTCTCATGCTCAGCCTGTTACATCATACTAATCTTGTGAATCTGATTGGATACTGTGCGGATGGGGACCAACGCCTTCTTGTATATGAATTTATGCCATTGGGATCATTGGAAGACCACCTTCACGGTATGATCCCGTTGTGCTTCTTTCCTGAATTTTCTTTGTTTTCTTCTGGAAATATTCTGAACCCCAAATCCAGTAGCTAATGTTTTTTGAAAAATTGAAGCATCGACATTATTTTCGAAGCTATTATACAGTATGCATGCAAGGAAGGACAATATTAGAACTTTGCATTTCTGCGCAAAGACTTAATGACATGTTGCGTAATTTATCATCACTGTTGAAGTTTTGGTAAATTGGTAACATTTTAATGACTACTATGTGTTTTGGGATAAAGTGGAATGTTATTGAATATCATCGAGCAAATAATGAAGTGAAATTAAATTCTGATAATGGTCATTGTATTCTTGAACACTTGATTTTCTCTTGTAGAATCATTTTTCATGTTAGTGAATGAGTTGTTCTTGCAGGGTAAGTTATTATCGACCAACATATGTTCTCTATGATACATGTAGCTTGTTCTTTCCTACATATCTACTTATAGGTGATAAGAAAAAAATCACTGTTTGTGATTTTAAATCTTTAAAGTCCTTTTGTCTTGAACTTAATTATAGTAATAAACGGTTGTGCCCGTGTTTCTTGCCCTTGTATGGGAACACCAATGCTCAGTATGTATGTAATTTAAATTTATTTGTTCCATGCTTTGCCTCTAAATAATGCATATGACTTTAGCTGTTAAGAGTTCCACATTGTATGTTGAGATTGCAACAAGATAGCTTGATCATAAACCTGAGATTACAATTTCGTCAACAAAATTGTAAAGCATCATGTTAGATTAGAGTAATGCATCATGTTAGCTTTTTCAAGAGGGAAGGAGAGAGAAGAATAAAATAGCTATCACAGTGCTATGTCTGGTACAGCTGTACTATTGCCTACTTATACTGTTTTGCATAATGCGATTTTCATAATAACATATGATGTTCAATCATTTTATGTTTACTTTTTTGCAGACCTTCCTCCTGATAAGGAACCGCTAGATTGGAACACTAGGATGAAAATAGCTGCTGGTGCTGCAAAAGGATTAGAATACCTGCATGACAAGGCAAATCCTCCTGTCATTTATAGGGACTTAAAGTCGGCTAATATATTACTTGATGAAGGATTTCACCCAAAGCTTTCTGATTTTGGTCTTGCAAAGCTTGGTCCTGTCGGTGACAAGTCCCATGTTTCTACCCGTGTCATGGGAACTTATGGTTATTGTGCTCCTGAGTATGCTATGACTGGACAACTGACTGTGAAGTCTGATGTATATAGCTTTGGTGTCGTTTTGTTAGAGCTGATTACTGGCCGGAAAGCAATTGATAGCAACCAACCCCATGGAGAACAAAATCTTGTCTCTTGGGTTGTCCTCTATTCTTTTTTCTGTTGTCATTTTACTTACTCTGGCATGCATGGACTCTTGTACATTAAAATGGGGAGGTAATAATTTTTGTATATGTTTGAACAGGCATGTCCGCTGATTAACGACCGCAGGAAGTTATCAAAGTTGGCTGATCCGAAGCTGCATGGGCGGTTACCCATGCGAGGTCTTTATCAGGCTCTTGCTGTGGCATCGATGTGTATCCAGGAATCGGCTGCTGCACGCCCTCTGATTGGAGATGTGGTGACGGCCCTCTCTTATCTGGCTAGCCAGGCATATGACCCTAAGGGATCCAGTGGCGATGATAAAAGGAATAAAGACGATAAAGGCGGACGAATACTGAAGAACGATGAAGCTGGTGGATCTGGACTCAAATGGGACTTGGAAGGATCTGAGAAAGATGACTCCCCGCGAGAAACTGCAAGGATGATAGATAGAGAACGTGCCGTGGCTGAAGCCAAGTTGTGGGGAGAGAACTTGAGAGAGAAAAGGCGACAAAGTGCACCACCAGGCAATTTTAATGATTCTAATACCTAGTTTCTTTTTTTTTCTGAAAATCTCAGCAGCACCATATTCTATATATTGGTTGCGTAAATTAAATGTTTTGCGGCTATGAAATCTAGTCTGCCATTTTGGCAACATACTGGATTATAATTAGTTTAGAACTGTTTAGCTGCCATTTATTGCTATGGCCACAACATAAATGAACAATTTTCTCTCCAATTTTCCTTTGGGTACTTTATATACATTGTGAACAGAAGCATAATGGAGAGTGTACATTTTTTTTGGAACTAGTCATGGTTATAGCACCCTGAAGTTTTTCAAATTGCAGCAAGCAGTGGATGCCAAAATGTCAATTTGATCTATTTAGAATGTTTATAACCAATCTATCAAAGTGGTCGTGGAGAATCAATGTTGTTTTCCCAATCTTCTTAAAAGCAAATAAGTTTTAGGTTTATAACCTTATGCTATTATTATAAAGTTGTTGGAAAACTTGTTTAAGTTGTGTGGGTAAAACCTTATTTTATGATGAAACCTACGATCTATGTGAATTAGTGTTGAATAACACTGTGTCTCTCTATGCTATAATTCGAGTTGTGTGGGTAAAATAGTCTCAACCAATCTTCATGATTTGTCACCAAGGGTCTAGGGACATATTCTCTTTGCTCATATCATATTTCATAACTTTTTTCGAGCACTTTATGCACTTTTCCCAAAACAATTACATAAAATAGATCCTTCTACGATACATAGGAGAGAAGATTTACAATTACATTGCACTGAAATTCAATTTTAAAAGATAACTTTGATAAAATTTAACAAGCCAATAATATTAAAAAAACCAATTCCTACAAAATCACTTGGTTCTCTAAAATCCAAAGTCAACAAGCCATTGAATGCCATATTAAAATTCCAACATTTTTTCTTCCATAAAACAAATTCATGAAGATCCTCTTGAAGAAAGAGCCATCTTGGTGTGTTCTTTTAGAAAGAAAAAAAGCGAGGAACATTTAATTTATACAAAAATTTGTATGATGAAGTTCAGAGTTCAAATTTAACTTAATTATTTATTTTTCTATGTCCCTTAAATCTATTTTGCAACGTAAAATGTAACACATGGAAGGTCGACATCATTTTAAAAATTAGAGGAGATCCCCATGTCATCTTAGACAAATCTCAAAAGCAGTGGGTGCAATTTATTTTAGGAAAAGGATATTTATTAAGAATGTACCAAATGTACAAAGGGATTAGAAGAGATTACAAAAAAAAAAAAAGAGTAGTACAAAAAGAATAGAATCTAGACTAATACATGAGACATGTGTGTGAGTTGGCAGCCCAATCATAATAAGCCATTGAATATTATGAGATTTATCAATCCATGGTTATGTCTTCACCTTTAATCATTTGACAATATGTATAGTAAATGTCATGTATGAGTTAAATATGATGCGTTTTAGGCGAATTAAATGGGTCATATTGTTATTAATTAAATGATGCTCTAGAGCTTCCTATATTTTTTTTTGGGAGATAGGCCCATATGCATGTTGAAGTGACTAGGAGTGTCTTGCAGGGCAATATCGAAACCAAGCTAGTTGTAGTTGTCAAATTGAATAGGCGAACCTGCATGTTGAAAAAAGGTGTTGAAAGGATTCAAGTTGCTCTTTGTAGAGTATACATAAGGGTCCACTTTATGAGGGAAGAATGATCCCCCTTTGTATCATGGTTTCGAGTATTGGTACTCTATCATGAAATAGCATCCACACAAAAGAAGACTTTCAACAAGTCTTTTGACTCCCATAAAAGGTTGCATGGGTAATTCTCTAGAATTTGGTGGCGAGTTTGTTTAAGAATGAACGTGTAAGTATATTTGACAAAATATTGATTGAATTTATCATGTGACCATCCCCATGTGTCATGTTTGTCTTTAGAAAGTACATTTTTGGATACCTTATAAAAGGTTGTCAATAAGATCAAGTTCCCAAGTAAACGATTGTCTTCTCCAAGAAATCGTCCACTTCCACTCTCCTTCTGACCTTCACCCAAGGTTGCTAATAAGAGCTGCCTTAGATGAATTGAGATTATATAGTCTATTATATCTATCCAGAGTTTCCCAAACCTAACCAATTATCATGCCAAGAGGTAGTGTTCATCTCATCTCTTAGTTGTCAGATGACTCCATCCCAAAACCATTGACTAGTTGTCGGGAGACTTTTCCATGATAGATTACCGACTCTCGAGGCTCTCTTCAAGAGAGGGGTATCTCTAGCTCATGGAGGACCGTCTGGCTAGTTACAACTTGAGCTATATGACTTTCTAGGAATGACCTCATCTTTAACTCGATTAAACCTTCTTCTCAGCATATTCTAGAATCTACTAGGGTTAAGTTGTGGCTGTGGATGAATAGATAGAGGGGTAAAGACTCCATATTTTATTTCAATTGGATAATTAATCCCATAGTTTGTCTCAACATCGATTTATAACTTTCTTAGTTTTCGTCTTCTTCTTTTCTTGTATCATATGTAACTAGTACCTTTTTAAATAAAAAATTTCTTTTGCTGATAAAAAAATGAAATATTAATATTTCAATTCTTAATCGACAAAAATGTCATTTACAACATTGGTTGGAAGTACTAGTTTGGTCAATGTTATTAATATCGTACCAGTTATCAAATTGGTCAGGGCTGATATAATAATATAACAGTTCAAACAATTGTTCACTAATTAAACCATATACCGGTGAAATTAGATATATATATATATAATATTGTTGAAAAATCAATAAAAAAATAATAATTTTTTTTTATTTTCATTAAAAAATTAATTTTAAATAAAAATCGGTGAGTATGACTGGTACGGTTCAATTGAAAATCGACCGTTATAACAGGTTTTTGCCGGTTTTGACCGGGATGATTCAATGACTGGAATAATTATTGCACCATACTAATATTAAAATCAGTTTACCGGTTGAACTGACGGGCAAGAACCGGTTTTTACCACACTAAATTTGGTTGCAATTAAGTTGTAACCCCAGATTTTATTCCTTCTAGTATCAACACTTATGTTTGACTACTAATCTGTGCATTAAAGACCACACAGAATGAAATTAAAGAGTGCATGCATGCTTGTAAAGGTTGAAATCACACAATTTAAATATGTTCTTTGGTTGGAACATTAATTATTCCTAAATTAATCCTTGCTAGTTAGGTACCTTTTCTCTCAATTATTGATAACCAGAAGTTTGGAAAGTTATAAAGCAAGATTTGTAAACCTAAATAAACTTTGTGGCGTCAACGTGGTGGTCATGATGCTAAGTACCTTTTAAACAAGCAAACGGTGGAAAACAAAAGTTATGATCGATCATTTTGAATGAAAATAATAATTAAATGAACCAACCGTGTATATTTGGCCAACTAAGTAACACTCACTGTCCTCTCTTCTTTCCTTCTAAGCTAAGCACCGTTTAGGGAAAAACAACATATATTTAAACAACTAATTTTTTTATAGTTTGGTTTTCATAATAACATTTTTTATTTGAATATCGTGAGCTTTCTTGTTTTTTGGTACATAGAATCTTGTGAGTTTACATCTTTTTTTGATTGTTGTAGAATATATAGAATATGGAAATGGAATAATGCTTGTTTAGGATATTTCCTCCACACAAAATAAAAAGGAAAGAACAGGTTCTCATATTTTTGAGGAGTAACATAATTAACAGTAAGAAACCTAAACTAATGTCAATGTATCCCTCCTTCATCTTTGGTAGCCATTGAGGACCTTTTTGGTTCTCTATTTGAAATCATAGTCCTTTATTTTTTAACTCATAAATCAACAGTTGTCACGCATTAGTGGATAGATTCTCAAATTGCATTACAAAGGAGTTCTTTGACTAACTAAATAATCATTAATTAGTATGACAGAACAACACCCACTAAAATGGGCTTTGTGGTACTGGTTGCTATGCAATCAACTAAAAAGTTCATTTCCTCACAATTGATATTATATTTCTTGCAACATAATATATTAGCATTACATTTGTGTGATTGATAATTTATTTGATCTTTGTTCAAGTATGTCTATATATAGAGAGTGGGTTGTGAAGTCATTCTCACCAGTCAAGTGTGTGATTGCATGAGAATAAGGGATTGAGTTTGGACTTAGGAAAAACAACGTTCCTCTCTCTATTGCCCTAATTCTTGTGTTTGACCAAAGTCAAAAAAGAAAGAAAGAGAGAGAGTATGACTATTAGTCACGATACTTTGGCTTTTGCATTTGGCATTCTAGGTACGTAACATATATATATTTATCACTATTGCTCACTTTTTTTCTTTTTGGTTACAAATGAGTGCTTTCATTACTATTTTCTTTCAATTTAAATCTTGCAAAGGGTCATTGTGGTTAAAACATTTTGGAAAATTAGTAGTAATAGCCTAACATGTACCCAAGGGAGAGAACATTTACACCTTTTATGTCTTATACCTTTACATCTTCTTTTCATATATATATATATATATATGGCATGCATTACTCGTTAATATAATTTATATTTCTTTAGTATAGTATTGAGCAAAGGTATTAATCTATTAACCTTGGTTTGGATGCATAGGTAATGTCATTTCGTTCATGGTGTTCTTGGCTCCAACGTAAGTATAAATTGTTACTTCCACTCAATGAATGACAATTTTATTTTTATTTTTGAATGAAAAAAAATGAAATTATTAATAAAAATGAATATATTGTACCTTGAAGGGTGACATTTTATAGAATATACAAGAAGAAATCGACAGAGGGATTTCAGTCAGTGCCTTATTTGGTTGCAATGTTCAGTTCAATGCTTTGGCTTTACTATGCTTTACTCAAGAAAGGAGCTTTTCTCCTCATTACTATTAACTCATTTGGAGCTTTTATTGAGTTCTTCTACATCATCTTCTTCATCACCTTTGCTGACAACAATGCTAAGGTATATATATTCACCACTTATCTATTATTCCACATTCAAAGTTATAAATATTTTCATATTGTATATATACAACTATTTCTTAGTCATCGAGTGTTTTAACACTCTTAAATGTAACATTAAACATGGACTAGATATGGTTATGTAAAATATTAAATAAAAGTTATACATGCATGTTGCTGAGTTAATCCAATTGAGCTACCATATCTATATATGTTTCGTTCCAATATATTGTGATATTAAATTTGTGTTTATTAATATAAACTGCAGAAGTTAACAATTAAGTTGTTTTCGGCAATGAATGTGGGGTCATTTGCTTTGATCCTGTTAGTGACACTCTTTGCAATGCATGATGGGCCATTACGTGTTAAAGTTGTTGGATGGATTTGTGTTTCCATTTCAGTCAGTGTGTTTGCAGCACCATTAAGCATAGTGGTAAGTAAATTAATATTCATATTCGATATTTATAAACTCAATATGTTAATGAATTTTCAACTTGTTTGAATTTATTGTTAATGAATTTGTTGCAAAATGGTATGCAGGCACAAGTTGTTAGGACAAAGAGTGTTGAGTTTATGCCCTTCAATTTGTCATTTACACTCACTTTAAGTGCTATAATGTGGTTTGGTTATGGTCTCTTTCTTAAGGACATATGCATCGCTGTAAGTATTTATTTATTTATTTATTTATAATCATATAACAACATGAATGAAGCACGTGTAATTCATTTTAATATTGACTATGTTAATGTGTGTAGCTTCCAAATGTGTTGGGATTTGCACTGGGATTAGTTCAGATGGTGGTGTATGGCATTTACAGGAAGGGCAATAAAAATGAAAAGAAGGGAAGAATAGAGAGAGTTAATAAAAACATTGTTGTAGAGAACCAAATGGGAAATGGTGAAGTAGTAGTGTTCCCTATTGAGGAAGAAGAAGAAGATATTGAAGAAGGAAAGAATAATAATAAGAAATTGGAAGAAGATGGAGAAAAGCTTTGAACATCACAACTTCGCACTCTAAATAAATGCCTCTATTCTATTCTTCTTCACTCAACAAATAACTATCTACTTTTCTTCTCTATTCACTTCTATAGGCTAGTCATTAATTCATGTATCATTATATTATGTTACAAACTTCATTATTACTAGGTTCAATTAATGTTGTACGTTTTGTTTCTATGTCATCAGAAATAATACAAATAATTTACCTAGTTCAACACATAATGAAGTCAGACATGTGTCGAAACTCTAATGGTCTTTCTGGTGATAATGGAAGAGAGCTGAAGGGGTTAATCATTCTTGCCTTCTTATTGTGTTATTCATTCATATTAAAGAAATGAGTAATTGTTAGCTTGAAGGACTAATGCTGTTTTGTGAACCCAATTAACTACTCCTAATTTCTTTTGGGTATGCCAGGTAGGGTTTTTATCCCATAATCTTGAGCCTTGGTCTATCTAGCCCTTAAGAATTATGTTCGGCTTGAGCTTTAAGGGCTTTACTTTTAGATCAGGTCCACATAGCTCACAATTAATCAACGTTAGGCCTTTGCATTGAACAATCGTCAGAAGTGGGATGAAGATCTTCTGTCTTCATTGGTATCTTTGATGGTGTTCGGAAATAATCAAAATATGTTATTTTAGTTAGAGAAAAATTATAAAAATGTAAAGTAATATTTTTATATTATTTTATGATACACCATTGGATAGGGACATGAAAACATGGTCCTCTTGGTAGTGATGATCCCTGCTTCCTTAGAAGTGAGGTGGGCAGCCTTCAATCATGCAAGATTTATGAAAAATGATAATCTTCCACTCTTTAAAGAAGTGTAAGAGTAAGAGATAGGAAGAAAAGAGAAGCTGATAAATGTGATTAACTATGTGATAGGAAATAAGGATATAAGAAAGAAGTCGGGGTAAGAGATTATGTAAGATAAAAAGTTGAAGGTTTGAGGATTTATTATTGGTTTTCCACCTGAAATTAGAGTCCATTTGTTTTTATATCAAATTGATTTTTATCTCTAACAAAAAAAGATTATATGCTCATGTTAAGAAATGAGAAATAATTGTATGGTTTGGACCAATATGTTAGAACATGAAGAAGATAAAGAAAGAAGAAGTAGGAAGGAGATGATGAATGGAATGAAACAATGCAATTGATGAACTTTCTATTTCTGGAAATTCTAGTCAGTTAAGTTGGATACACAACTCTATTTATAGCAAGTTGCCAAAACTAACATAACTACCCTTTAGAACTCTCTTGGCTGCAAGCATATGGGAGTGTTTTGGATTGCTCATGAATCTTCTGGTTACTCCTACACTGAATGAAATTTCTGGTCTGGTATGACAAATATATCTTAGACTTCCCACAATCTGCCAAAAAACAGTTGCATCAGCAACCTCTTCCTCTTCACAATTTCCTAGCCTTAGATTCATTTCAGCTGGAGTTTCTGAAGGATTACAATTTATCATGTTGAACATGTTCAAGACCTCCAACAAGTACTTCTTTTGGTGCATGAACAAGCCTCTATTTCTGTGTTGAAATTCTAGACCAAGAAAATATGATAATCTTCCTAGGTTTGTCATTTCGAATTCCCCTTTTAGGCTTCCTTTTAGCTCTTCAATTCCTTTAGAGCAGCTTCCTGTTATGAGCAAGTCATCAACATATAAGCAAATAAGTATCCTTGTTCTGGTTTGTTGATTTGGTGTACACCCCATATTCTACTTCACATTTCAGAAAACCGGAGTTGGATAGGAACTTATCAATCCTTTTGTTTCATGCTCTAGGTGCCCGCTTCAAACCATAGAGTGCCTTGTTGAGTTTACGCACTTTGTGTTTATTTCCTTTATTGAGAAAGCCAGGTGGTTGAGTGACATATACCAATTCCTCTAGAGGGCCGTTGAGGAAGGCTGATTTCACATCTAGTTGCCACAAAGTCCAATTCTTCCAGCTAGCTAGAGTAACTATCAGTCTCACTGTCTCTAGCCTAGCTACTGGTGCAAAAACTTCAGAGTAATCAAGCCCTTTCTTCTGCATAAACCCTTTGGCTACAAGCCTTGCTTTGTATTTTACTATGGAGCCATCAGGTTTTAGTTTGATCTTAAAGATCCATTTAACTATTATAGGCTTCTTTTTGTCTGGCAACTCTACTAACTCACATGTGTTATTCTTTTCAATGGACTTGATTTCTTCTAGCATGATTGCTCTCCAAGTGCTACTAGATGCTGCTTCTTCAGAGCTTATTGATTCTGCATCAGCAAACAATGCCATGTATTGTACTATGTCACCTTCTTGATTCACATCATCATCAGGATTCAATACATAGTCTGATAGCCAAGAGGGTGGATTTCTTGTCCTTGTTGATCTGCTTCTTTCTTGTTGAGGTGATGTGGTTGTGTCCAATCTTCCCTCCTGTATCACTGAATCATCAGTTTCCCAATCAATGTCTACTTTTTCCAAATGTGTGTGGTTTTCCTTCAATCCTTTCCATGAGTTTGGCTCATCAAAGTAAACATACATGCTAAATGTTACATGTTTTGTATCAGGGTTGTATAACTTGTATGATCCTGTGGAATTGTAGCACAAACGAATCATAGCCTCAACCTTGTTATCAAGCTTTCTCCTCCTCTGGTCTGGTACATGTCTATATCACAAAGATCCAAAAATTCTGAGATGTTTCACAGATGGTTTGATCCCTGACCGTGCTTCCTCGGGAACTTGGCTATCAAGCTTCTTAGTTGGACACATATTCAGTATGTAGACAACAGTGGCTGATGCTTCTCCCCAATATTCATGAGAGAGTTCCTTACCTCTTGGCATACTTCTAACCATGTTCAAGATGGTTCTGTTTCTTCTTTCTGCTATTCCATTGTGTTGTGGTGTATAAGGGGCAGTTACCTCATGCACAATTCTTTGTTCTTTGCATAATTCTTCAAATTCTTTTGAAGTATACTCTCCTCATCCACCAGTCCTTAGTATCTTGATGAATTTTTCTAATTGTTTCTCTACTAAGGTCTTGAACTCTTTGAATATTGAGAAGGTATCACTCTTGGCCTTTATCAAATACAACCATAGCTTTCTACTTAACTCATCCACAAAGGTTACAAAGTACCTACTCCCTCCCAGGGAATGTGTGTCAAGAGGTCCACACACATAAGAGTATATGACATGTAGGAGTTCACTTGCCCTGGTAGGTGTGTATGCAGTGAATGATGATCTGGGTTGTTTACTTATTTGGAAGTTATCACATACTTTGTTAGGGGCATGAATTAGTGGTAGTCCTTTGACCATATCTTTAGATCTTAATAGACTCAGGTCTCTGAAATTCAAATGACCTAGCCTTAGGTGCCATAGCCAAGATTCTTATGGTAGTGATGTAGCTGATAAGCACTGAGTTTCAATGGTTCTTAAGCTGACTTGTAAGGTTCTATTTTTTGCAAGAGGAACCTTCAATACTTTCTTCTTAGTAGCATCAAATATTTCCAAAACACCATGATGCATCTGAACAGAGAATCCTTTTTCTACCAATTGTCCCAAACTGAGTAGGTTGTTTTTCATGCTTGGTACATAAAGCACATCAGATATCATTGCATTCTTCCCATCTTTTCTACAAATCAGGACATCATTAGTCGCTTCTGCTTGGATTAGCCTAGTATTTGCAAATCTTACATTGCTTTTCCCATTCTCATCAAAATTCACCAGCCAATTCATATTTCTAGTCATGTGGTTTGAGTATCCTGAATCTATATACCATTTGTCATTATTGCTTGACTCATGATTGGTAGTCATCATCAACAATACTAGTTCATCATCCAAACTTTCAATGCTTTCTTTCTTGGCCAAGTGAGCCTTAGTGTGATGCATGCCTCTATTCTCTACATGACTTGAAGTTGTTTGGCATTCACTATTGAAATGCCCAATTTTATTACAATTGAAGCATTTCAACTTCCTCCTATCAACCATTTTCTTGTTGATTTGTCATCTATGATATTCACCCATTCTTGATGCACGTTCTGTTTGATCAGACTCAACCCTTTCTTGATCCGAGGATTGAGAAAATCTGAGATTACTTTTTCTTTGTTCTCTGCCTCTTTGTCCACTCTTGCTGCCATATCCACCTCTTCTTGAGGTATATGCTTGTAGAGCTTGTTCAACAGGTTTCTCCAAAGACCTTTCAACAAGTCTTTGTTCATGAGCCTCTAGGGAGCCTTGGAGATCCACAATTTCCAGTTCCTCTATGTTCTCGGACTCCTCAATTGCAACAATTATATGGTCGAATCTGGGGAGTAGTGTTCTTAAGATCTTCTCCACTATGACCTAATCTGCCATCTTCTCACCACTGGCTTTCATAACATTGGTGTGGCTAATGACTCGGTTGAAAAATTGTCCAACTCTTTCACTAGATTCCATTTGCATCAACTCACATTGCATCCTCATGGTTTGCAATCTCACCTTATTCAATTGTTCAACGCCTTCATTGCTCTTCTCAAGAATTTCCCATGCTTCCTTTGATGTTCTTGCCTCAGAGATCTTTTCAAAATGTTCTTCATCAACACATTGATGTAGCAAGAACATGGCTTTGCAATCTTTCTTCTTGCTTTCCTTATACAGAGTTCTTTGTGCCTCTGTTGAAGAATCTGTCATTGTTGGAAGTCCATCTTCTACAATCTCGTTTACTTCTTGGAATCCCATAATTGTTGACATTTGGATTCGCCATCTGTTCCAGTTCTTCCTGTCGAGGATGGGAAGGTTTGCAGGGAAGCCGGTTTGTCCCATCGAGTTTTGTGAAGTGAGTGTGAGAGAGGAATGAGAAGGAAGGAAGGAAGGAGAGTGTTTGAGTGTGGCTCTTGATGCCAGTTTGTTAGAACATGAAGAAGATAAAGAAAGAAGAAGCAGGAAGGAGATGATGAATGGAATGAAACAATGCAATTGATGAACTTTCTATTTCTAGAAATTCTAGTTAGTTAAGTTGGGTACACAACTCTATTTATAGCAAGTTGCCAAAACTAACATAACTACCCTTTTGAATTACATTCTAACACAATAGTCACAAGCAAATCATATCCTTGATTTATAATAAGTATGTTTAATTTATAAATTTCTTCCTCGTAATTCTTCTTATCTCCTCCCAAGTGTCGACCACACTAGTGCATATCTCGAGAAATCATCATCTTGGACCCTTTTTCTCATTTTTCCCTTCTCAAGCAAGTTCATTTGTCCTTCGTTCATGGAACTCATTCACATGTTATCCCATGAAACTCTCAAAATGTATATTTAAGGCTCTAGCTAATATGGAGTCTAGGCTTCCACCTATATTAGCTTCATCATTTCATGAAATTCTTGTAGCAAAAGATTGAAAAGCAATAAAACCTAAATCCTTGTCACACTTACTTGCCTCGTTTTCACTCTATACTCAAGCGTATATATTCAAATCATATTTTCTATATACTGAACTCTCTTTCCTTTATTCATTCTTGTACTCGCTTCGCGTTGTTAAATAATTGAACAAGGAAAGTAATGAAAGACTAAATAAATCGGGTGTTAGCGAATAAAGAGGAACATGATTGGGTTGTGTCATAGGGCAAATTTTTTTATAGGATTAATTCAAATCATATTTTTTTATAGGATTTGTTTGGTTTTCGTGTGATGATGGAAGATAAACAAAGACTCAATTGAGTTTTGGGGTGATACCTATATACATGTGATTAATAAATAAGCTTCCGTGATGAAACAAGTAAAATAACTTGGTACAATGTCTTTCATCTTATAATGACAGCTACAACTACATGACACCCACTATGTACAATGTTTAAAAAAAAAAAGTACCTTAACTAGTCATGCAATCAATGTTTAAATCATACAAATAAGAATACATGTTTACTTTATTTTAGGAGTGGCAGCTACCTTATTCCTTTGCCTTTTGCAAAGTTTGGCTTTCCGGGTTGACAAATATTTGCCTTCAAAATTAAGGGTTTCCCTATTTTCAAGTCTCCCATCACAATTGCAAAGGACCCCACTTTCAAGGCATTTCTATGCGCCTAACATTAGAATTGATAATAAATATAAAAATAAATAATACCAGGGTCAACTTTGACATCTATGGAGAATGTTAAATTTATATAACCCCTTAGTTCTGGAAACAGTATCCATTGGACATGGGTTAACTTGTAGTCCTATATATGTCAATGAAAATCAAACATGCATGATGTAATTTGTTCCACTTCACATGCATCAACACAAACATCAATGGGTTTATAAAAATCACCACATAGTTGAGGCCCTCCACTCTTCAAACTCACCCAAAACAAAAAAATTAAACACATAAATGATATTTCTATGTGGTATATATATTAACTTTTTTTACATTTATTTTTAAAAAAAGTAATACTTTTATAAACTAAAGTATTGGCAAGTTGAGTACTAGTGACTCATGAAATTTAAGGCGAACCTCACTAATAAAGATTCACCATATTTGTATATTTTACATGGATTTGATTTCATTTCCTAAACATGAGTCAAATCTTTATGGCTTAAATAAGTTTCTAAATCTTATGAGTCAAATCTTTTTTTCTTTGTAAAGCTTTTGCCATGTGTCGTGATGTGGATGATGGTGTGGCTTAAATAAGTTTTTAAATCTTAGAAATTGAGTGGGTTATATAGACTCCATTGAACTTCTTGGAGTGTAGGACTTGAGGTACAATGTTTGATTTTACCAAGAGATTGATTTAGTTGTCAAATTGAGTAACAAGTTATGTTAGTGAGTTTGATGTGGTGTTTGTTAGCCACGTCAACACTAACAAAGAAAACAACCATAAATCATTCAACATCTAGAGACTAAATTTTTATTTAAGTCCATCTTTAAAAATAGTAATATTACATTATAGAAAGGTGAAATGCAAGACATGAAAATTAAAAAAGAAATACACGAGCATCTAATAATCAAAAGATCCAAGTTTAATATTCATGACTTTTCTTATTACACATGGTGCAAATACTTTATTCCCATACTCTCCAGATCAATGAGTCCATCATGATTTACGTACTGAAGTTGAATATGGGGTATATTCATGATAACAAGGGGCTTTCCCTTCAAACATAGCTAATGATGCCTGAAGAAGAAGATTTTCCTCTTAAACAAACGTAAAAGCATGGCATCATGCGTCAATTATTGACTAAAGGGTGAGGTGTACACACTTTGTTTCTCCATTTACTATGTTTGCACCTGTTTTCAGCTATATGGGTTACTTCTACAAATTATTTGTTACTTGATTGCAGAAACATAGCAATATTAATTCCACATCTCATCCCATCCTAAAACAACTATTCCAAACAAACAATCTAAAGAAATAAAGAGAAAAGGGAAGAGAGATAATATAGAGAATTGTTAACAATATTCATCCATTGAGCTTTGGTGGCTACCAATATGTTAAAGGGAATATGATTTATTTATGTTATGTCATTAGAGTTTTACATAACACATATATATACACTTCTATCTCCAATCATTTACATAAGATCAAGTTAAAAGAAATAAAAATGAAGTTGATTTTGAAAATTAAGAAAAGAGAGGCAGAGCATAAAAAACTTTTGATGATGGTGGTTGTTTCTTATGATTAAGTCTTAAATTCTGTTATAAATATCTCTTGAGATTGATGGTTTTCCTGCCTTAAATAAATGTTTATCTCCCCTAATCTAATATAAAATATTTAGTTATTTGTTAATTTTTGTGTGTTGGTGGTATGGTATGGTATATAGGTGTCGCGCCCCCGATTTTCGGCTGCACGACTTTGTTTAGAGTCGCCACTACATTTTATAGTTAAAAATGTAGAAAAAATATTTTAAGCCCAATTACCTTGGGCTTTTGGATTTTTGATATCCGGGTTCGGGAGTCGGTTACAAGGTAGGGAAGGTATTAGCACCCTACCCGCCCGCCTTAAGCGGTACCCTTCAAATATGACTTTATTATTATTATCATTATTATTAAATTTTATGATTAATTAATCAATTATTAAGAAGAAAAAATAGTTTTTTATTATTATGCCTGACAAGATTGACCCTGGTCCTACGTATCCCTTTTAAGGGAATCAAGGCTTACGTAGTTCTTTAAGTAGAAAATGACTTATTGGTTAAGTGTTTTATTATTACGGAAATTATATTTTACTCTAAAACATTCACTCTAACTATTTGTTAACTTATGGAAAATAACTTTTTAGTTTAGTTGTATTTGTCATTTATTTAAAAAATTTATTCATTGATTTTGAGATTTAATCGATTGAAAAGAAGCGGCGTAGCGCGACCTTTCAGAGATGATTTGAGAAGAAAGAGGCCTTCAAGGCGACCTTCGCTCCATCTTTGATTAGATCCCAAAAATTGTTTTTGTTTCAAAAAGACATTTTTATTTATCTTTGATAGGCGTTATTTTATTAAAAAGTATTCAAAAGATTACTAGTAAAGATTTTGATTACTTACATAAAGAAAGTAAATTTAATTAAACTATCAAAATATTTGGTACATCATTACAAACTTTTGATTTTATAAATAGTTAGAATAATCATCGAGAAACTATTTAGTTAATATATATAGACTAATGTTTGGANTATTTTATTAAAAAGTATTCAAAAGATTACTAGTAAAGATTTTGATTACTTACATAAACAAAGTAAATTTAATTAAACTATCAAAATATTTGGTACATCATTACAAACTTTTGATTTTATGAATAGTTAGAATAATCATCGAGAAACTATTTAGTTAATATATATAGACTAATGTTTGGAAAATGTTATTAATAGTGTAACATATGGATATTATTCTTCAAAAGTAATAACATAAACAATTAATGAATTCAAATTATTATTTATCATCATTTTTATTTTTTATAATTTTATTCAACTAGTACAAATATTTATTCTTTAATTAACAAACAATCTACAAGATTAATTAATTAGCAAGAGACTAAAAAAAAATTTGACAAATGAACTCACAAGATCTATATTTCATTTTGTATCCATCATAATTTATTTAATTATTAGGAATCATGTTTATTTTTAATAACATAATTATATGTATATAGTTAGTCAAATAAATATAACAATAGGATTAACTAAAAGTTTAGAAATACCAACCAAATGGCAATTGGAATTCTGCACAGTGGAGGATTAAAGGAGGAGTGTGGACAACTTGAGGACACGTGTCGCAAGGCAATGGGATAGTATTGAGGGTGCACGGGATGATGGCGGAACCACGTGTAGCAGATCCTGTGCTCCTCACAGGTAATGATATGGTGTGACGCGGTGTAATGGAGCTGAGACACTTTTCGTCCTGTGATTGGACAGTGCAAAGTCCACGGCCAGATGAGGGATGGTCAAACAGATGGATGGTTTAGATGGGAGGTTGCACAGGTTTGCAATAGGTTTGCTCACGCAAGATAATTTGGCTATAATAACTTTCTCTCTCAGCACGCTCTCTTTTTTTTTTTGCAGAGATTCCAGAGTTTTTCAGTGTCAAAACCAGTCTCTTAATAATCTTCCCCTAACCTCAATTTATACTAAAATTTAGAACCCCTTAACTCCTAAAATTACTCTAACTATGCTAAAAATTTGGCCCTCATTCTCTGAAATAAATTAAACTGATTGAGTTAGATTTTACTGATTCTAAGGAACCACTAATGCCACTTTGACTAGG
>NC_032016.1:25520430-25521646 GCF_001865875.1 Lupinus angustifolius | reverse complement strand
AAAACCTTAAAACTCCAAAACCACTACAACCATAAACAACTAAACACCTAAACCACTAAAACCATCTAAACCCTAAACCCTACACCCTGGACCCTACACCCTGGACCCTGGACCCTGGACCCTGGACCCTGGACCGAATCACTGCAATCGGAGCTACGGATCACCCGCAACCATCAAAACACTACAACCACAAAACCTTAAAACTCCAAAACCACTACAACCATAAACAACTAAACTCCTAAACCACTAAAACCATCTAAACCCTAAACCCTAAACCCTAAACCCTAAACCCTAAACCCTAAACCCTAAACATCCCTAAAACCGCGACGAAAAATGATGAACAACGCAAAAAGAATCACTGCAATCGGAGCTACGGATCACCCGCAACCATCAAAACACTACAACTCCAAAACCTTAAAACTCCAAAACCACTACAACCATAAACAACTAAACTCCTAAACCACTAAAACCATCTAAACCCTAAACCCTAAACCCTAAACCCTAAACCCTAAACCCTAAACCCTAAACCCTAAACCCTAAACCCTAAACCCTAAACCCTAAACCCTAAACCCTAAACCCTAAACCCTAAACCCTAAACCCTAAACCCTAAACCCTAAACCCTAAACCCTAAACCCTAAACCCTAAACCCTAAACCCTAAACCCTAAACCCTAAACCCTAAACCCTAAACCCTAAACCCTAAACCCTAAACCCTAAACCCTAAACCCTAAACCCTAAACCCTAAACCCTAAACCCTAAACCCTAAACCCTAAACCCTAAACCCTAAACCCTAAACCCTAAACCCTAAACCCTAAACCCTAAACCCTAAACCCTAAACCCTAAACCCTAAACCCTAAACCCTAAACCCTAAACCCTAAACCCTAAACCCTAAACCCTAAACCCTAAACCCTAAACCCTAAACCCTAAACCCTAAACCCTAAACCCTAAACCCTAAACCCTAAACCCTAAACCCTAAACCCTAAACCCTAAACCCTAAACCCTAAACCCTAAACCCTAAACCCTAAACCCTAAACCCTAAACCCTAAACCCTAAACCCTAAACCCTAAACCCTAAACCCTAAACCCTAAACCCTAAACCCTAAACCCTAAACCCTAAACCCTAAACCCTAAACCCTAAACCCTAAACCCTAAACCCTAAACCCTAAACCCTAAACCCTAAACCCTAAACCCTAAACCCTAAACCCTAAACCCTAAACCC
>NC_032016.1:25516980-25520330 GCF_001865875.1 Lupinus angustifolius | reverse complement strand
TAGACCCTAGACCCTAGACCCTAGACCCTAGACCCTAGACCCTAGACCCTAGACCCTAGACCCTAGACCCTAGACCCTAGACCCTAGACCCTAGACCCTAGACCCTAGACCCTAGACCCTAGACCCTAAACCGCGACGAAAAATGGAGAACAGCGCAAAAAGAATCACTGCAATCGGAGCTACGGATCATCCACAATCATCAAAATACTTCAACCACAAAACACTAAAACTCCTACAACACTACAACCATAAACACTTAACACCATAAACCACTAAACACACTAAACCTCTAAACCATCTAAACCCTAACCCCTAACCCCTAACCCCTAACCCCTAACCCCTAACCCCTAAACCCGAAGTAACCATGTTAAAACTAAAGAATTTCACTCAATGTTTGTAAACGTGGTTACTGTGCAGCACAAGTAGGGGTCCATATCTTAGCAGAAACTTTGATGAACTTTGATAAACTTCATAGACTTTTAGTTTATAAATGTCTTGCAATAATTTCTTGGTATTTTTTCAGATCAACATATTTGTACCATGTAATATTCGGGACCCGTATCCAAGGTCGTGCTTCTGAGCAAAAACCATCTACCTCAGTCCAAAATTAGAACTATGTTTCAACTTTCATGGTACCCATATGTTTGACAGTAAAAGTCTAAGCTCATTAATAAACTCATACAACTTAAACTCACCAATGGTTCTGCATTATTTGATAATAGAAGAGTATGTCAAATTAATTATAAGTGAAGCTCAAGTAAACTCACTGAACTTATTGTGTGAGGCACGCAAAAATATAGCTTATACAAGAGCATGAATAACAATAAACTGGACAGCATCTTGACCTACACAGTAAAAATATGTTAACTCTGAAGGTTAGGCCAAAGACAGGAAAGTAAGCAAAAATATGTTGGCTGATAAATTAAAGAGAGGATACCGTGAGTATCGTAAAAAGGACACTGATACGTATGAGTACCCAGAACAAGCACGATCAACAATGATTCATTCAGGTATGTTGGTAAAATATAACCCAATGCAAGAGCCCTGAAAATGAACATGATAACTTATGATTATATAAATAATAACAAACACACATTAATCCTCCTCAAAAACAGCTTATAAAAAGTTGCATATCAATCCCCGAAAATCGCCAACTTGAATACATAAGCATGGTTTTAATTTTTTGGTAATAACAGCATATTCGAATTTTATAGCAAGTTGAAGCATCCAGCATTACCTCAAAACTCAGGAATGTGAAAATTTAGAGAGAAAAAACATGCTTCGAAAAATGCCAGTGAGAGAGCATGTGGGGTAACTGAAGAAACACATACGTGTACAGAGCTTCTTTTTATTAGAAGGTTGAAGGAAAAGGCTGGAAAGGTTTTGGGAAACATGACACACCTCTCTTACTTCTACTTCAGCGAAAGTGGGATGTCATCCAGTTGTTCCACTTCAAAAACAACCTTTGGATCCTACACAAGTTGAATCTAATGGCCACAGAAACGAGCCGTTTCAGTGGCTTATCTCGGGCAGTGCATATGGCAAATGACCAGCCAGTCCCTCCCTCATTGCTATTGGATCAAAATATGTCTTTGTACAACCCGTGTCTTCCCAAGGACTATGCAAAACTTCCACGGCACGTGGCCCGGTCCAGCAAGCTCTACAAAATGGACTGTTGGATGAAAGTCCCTATGCCATGCTTCCTATCTCTTGAGCTTCCCAATTTTAACACAAATTATGGATCTAACAATGTGTCAATTGATCACGCCGGGTTGGACCAAGCTATTCTCCCAGCCCATATTCCTAACCTGGACGAGAAGGTTTTTTTCTCCCAGCCCAATGCAAGGTCCAAACGTTCACACATGACTCTCACCTGGCAGAAAGATTATGTATGTAATTCAATTTTAACAAGCTTTCTCTTTTTGTAAGATCTTTCCCAATGTATGGTTAAGATCATCTCATCCTTATTTTTATTTTCAGTTATTAGAGGAAATTAGAAGTAACAGAAAAAATAAAGTGTCGAACTTTGCCCTAATAAATAGATGTTGAGTTTTAAAACCCAAATAATGTACACTACATGATGAAAGAGTTATTATATTTAATGTATTAATTATGGAGATATATTTTGTCATTTAAATCTTTATTTTGATAGTTATCAACTTCATCTTTCGAAGAATTTTGTCACCATTTTTTATTACCAACTGTAAGTTTTGTACATCAACTCTTTGGAGGACCAACTAGATAGGAGACCCTGCAGTGAACCATTTTTTTAGATATATGAAAAAAAATATTATTTTAATGAATAAATTATAATCAAACATTAAAATATAAATATATTATCTTACTTATTCACAAAGAGAAAATAACTTTCGAAAAACCAAGTAACAAGTTACTTCAAATAGAGTATGAGGTTACTTGAAAAACGATATAAGATTACATGGCAGAAAAATTAGACAATAACATATCACTACAAGTGAGTAATTAATTACTCTGTTAGACAATAGAGGTCCAATAACAATTATTATGATACAATAACTAATTATTGTGTGTTGTTACTACAATTTAAAACTTGGAACCTAAACATAATCCTCCCAAATAAATAAACGAGTGCCTTCTTGGATGTACCTCCTTGAATGCACTTTAAAACATTTCTAAACTCTATAAATAACATTTCAAGCCTATAAAATGATTCACCTTTTGATCAAACTTGATCATAACCGCGAATTTTACGATTTTGAATTATAAGATTTTATTAATATTTTTATTAATTATATATTCGAAAATGAATTTCTGGGAATTTTTGATAAAGAATTAGACAAAACTCTAGTTGAGTTTTAGTTTTGTAATTTTATTTTCTATTTTGTGGTAAATTTTGATAATTTTTGGAGACAGTCGGTTCTGGACCACTGTCGGGACCGAAATCCACCCGGTACGGCTCAAAAAGTGGTTTTTGAGTTCCGTAACTCGGAATCGAATTCTGATCGCAACGTTGGCTTCGTAATCACATTTCGAGTCAAGATAGACCCTGAATACACTCATACCTATTTTATAAATATTTTTCACTCGGAATGCCGAAATCCGAAATTCTAATCGGATATTACGATCGGGCGATTTATAATATCCGATCGGGTATTAGCCGATAATACTCGAGCACGATTATCGCACGTATCCGTGAGGGGTCATTTCGCATTGGGATGCGAAAGTTGACTTCCATAAAGTAAACCTCACATCACTCAATCTCATCATTAGCCACCCTATGAAGCCACCCTAGGAGATCTTCATGATTGCCTAGGAGGGAAATCAGATTTCCCTCTCCCCTTAAGCACTCCTCACTCCACACTTCTCCCACA
>NC_032016.1:25516367-25516880 GCF_001865875.1 Lupinus angustifolius | reverse complement strand
TGTTGATGAAATGTGTTGAATATTGTATATGAATGTTGTTGGAAACTTTTCTGAGTGCAGGTGTTTGAAAAACCATGTTTAAATGTGTTTCGGTTGTCGAAAAGGGCAAAAGTTGGTATTCTGTCCAAGTCCTTGTTGCTTGGGCGAGAAACTCTCGCCCGGGCGAGCATAGTCTCGCTTGGGCGAGGACTGGGCGAGGGACTGGGCAAGGGGAAGTTTTTGGTTCTGGAACTCCTCGCCCGAGCGCCAAATTCTCGCTCGGGCGAGCAGCCTCGCCTGGGTGAGCAAGGGTCTCGCTTAGGCGGAAAAAAAACCCAGGAATTTGATGAAATTCTGGACATCCCTCACCCGGGCGAGCTGGCGTCGCCCGGGCGAGCAAAAGTTTCACTTCGGAAAAAAAAATTTAAAAAAATATTAAAAAAAAAATTCAGGATTTTAATGATGTCTTGCTTGGGCGAGGAAGGCTTAAGTTTAATTGAAATTTAAAGATGAATTGTCGCTTGGGCGAGAGGG